>NC_140998.1:163240555-163256654 GCF_052327205.1 Somniosus microcephalus
GTGCCAATCAAGCGGGCTGTTTTGTCCTGGATGGTGTCGAACTTCTTGAGTGTTGTTGGAGCTGCACTCATCCAGGCAAGTGGAGAGTATTCCATCACACTCCTTACTTGTGTCTTGTAGATGGTGGAAAGGCTTTGGAGAGTCAGGAGGTGAGACACTGGCTGCAGAATACCTAGCCTCTGACCTGCTCTTGTTGCCACAGTATTTATGTGGCTGGTCCAGTTAAGTTTCTGGTCAATGGTCACCCCCCCAGGATGTTGATGGTGGGGGATTCGGCAATGGTAATGCCATTGAATGTCAAGGGGCGGTGGTTAGACTCTCGCTTGTTGGAGACAGTCATTGCCTGGCACGAATGTTACCTGCCACTTATCAGCCCAAGCCTGAACGTCGTCCAGGTCTTGTTGCATGCAGGCATGGACTGCTTCATTATCTGAGGAGTTGTGAATGGCACTGAACACTGTGCAGTCATCAGTGAACGTCCCCATTTCCGACCTTATTTTGGAGCGAAGATCATTGATGAAGCAGCTGAAGATGGTTGGACCGAGGACACTGCCCTGAGGAACTCCTGCAGCGATGTTCTGGGGTTGTGATGATTGACCTCCAACCACCACAACCATCTTCCTTTGTGCTAGGAATGATTCCAGCCAGTGGAGAGTTCCCCCCCCCCACCCCCCCGATTCCCATTGACTTCAGTTTTACTAGGGCTCCTTGATGCCACACTCGGTCAAATGCTGCCTTGATGTCAAGGGCAGTCACTCTCTCCTCACCTCTGGAATTCAGCTCCTTTGTCCATGTTTGGACCAAGGTTGTAATGAGGTCAGGAGCCGAGTGATCGTGGCGAAACCCAAACTGAGCATCAGTGAGCAGGTTATTGGTGAGTAAGTGCTGCTTGACAGCACTGTCGATGACACCTTCCATCACTTTGCTGATAATAGAGTAGACTGATGGGGTGGTAATTAGCCGGATTGGATTTGTCCTGCTTTTTGTGGACAGGACATACCTGGGCAGTTTTTCACATTGTCAGATAGATGCCAGAGTTGTAGCTGTACTGGAACAGTTTGGCTAGAAGCGTGGCTAGTTCCGGAGCACAAGTCTTCAGCGTGACAGCCTTTGCTGTATCCAGTGTGCTCAGCCGTTTCTTGATATCACAAGCTTTGTAAAGTGCTGCTGGCTTTTCTTTCTGTGCCCAATCCTGCATTAGCTGAAAACTTCTCTGACCAATTATGGGCAATGAAACTGGCATACCTTGCTGACATTTTTAACCTGTTAAATACGCTGAATCTATCAATATACAACCATACTCGAAGTGAGTGATAAAATTGCAACATTTAGGGAAGAAAATTGAGATTTGGAAAACTAGACTGAGCAATGAAATTTCAGATATGTTGCAGCCACGGACGGAGTTTCTGGGTGCAAATACAATGACAGTTGAGTGTGTAAAAGAAAGAATCATTGCTCATCTTGCAATGTCAGCAGAGTACTTCAGTGTTTATTTTGAAAATATAAACACAAGTACAATTGGGTTCGGGATCCATTTTCAAAGTTTGCTACATCATCTTGTTGCCTAAGACTAAGTGGGAAAACTGCAAAGGAGCAGGTGGAACTGTCCTGTGATCGCTCGCTGAAAATTACATTTTAGGAACAAACACCTTCCCCGCTTTGGCCATCTGTTGCTGCGGAGTACACAAAATTGGTAAAAGAAGCAATGAAAGTGTTGCTACCTTCCCCAACGACATACATTTGTGAAACATCATCTTCTGCTATGAAGACAAAGTGTCTGGAAGTGGAGAATGATTTACGAGTATCACACCAAGAATAGACAGACTCTGCAGTGAGAAGCAGGCACACCCATCTCACTGATATCTGTAAGTAAGTACCTGTTTTCTTAAAAGCATTATTAAAACACTTTACATGCAGCACTTTCAGATTATGAGTATTATATAGTATTAAATAATTTAGATGGAGGGTCCGTGATTACTAATTCATTCGAAAAGGGGTCCAAAAGAGTTCGAGAACCACTGACTTAAGACACCATGACCGGCAACTGTGAAATTGACGTTAATGTAAATGGTTGATGGTTTTTCACTTTTTCGCAGGTATAAGCAATGGCCCATTCGAAACGGTGACATTTTAAGTGATGGGGACTGTACGGCCCTCTCAGGTCACATGGTTATTTAATTTTGCGCAAGGGAGTTCTCCACATGTCCTAGCCAATATTTATCCCTCAACCAACACCATCAAAAGCAGATTAATCGATAGTTTATCGCATTGCTGTTTGTGGAGCCTTGCTGTGTGCAACTATCTGTCATGCATTACAAGTGACTGCGTTTCCAAAGTAATTAATTGGCTGTAATGTGCTATGAAAGGCGCTATATAAATGCAAGTTCCTTCTTTCATTCATGCTTCCAGTAATAAGCTGTGGACTATTTATTGATTTGAAACCAACATCTTGTGTACTTACCCACGACTGTGGTTAGCATCACTTATCAAGGGCCCAGAGTGTGCTTGCTGAGGCAGACGGCTGCTGCTGGCTCATTCAACACAAAATTTTAAAAAAAAATACATTTCTATCGAGGGGGTAATGTGGGGGTGATTTAGTGCGGAAATCTGCCTCACAAGGCATTCCAACTAGTGTTAAAAACTAGTTGCAGCTCGTCCAGTGGGTAGAAGCATTGTCTGGTACGGTATTGTGCCGTAACGACCAGAAGGGCTTCAGTCCATGCTGAGTTAGCTGATCGCAGCCAGAGCAAAGTTGGCTCAGTACAACCGGCATCGGCACCTCCAAGCTCGTTATGGGGAAGGGCGAAATTGGACCGTGTTCCTGCCTCTGTTCACTCTCCAATGACCTCTGACAATGTGGGCATCAGATGAAGAGAGGATCTATGATACCACCAATGGCTGGGGGCTGGAATTCGACTGATAATATACAACTTACTTGTTGAGGAAATCCTGAAAGTTGCTGGGCAGGTTGTTCGGCACAATTATCGGGTATTCCTTTAGAACTGTGCCCTGGCTAAGAGCCAGCAGGAGGAGGCCCAGCCTCCACACATCCCCCTTTTTCCCACTCTTGTAAGGCAGAGCGTTCTCACTGAATCGCACTTTGGTCTGTTCAAACACGTCCTCCTTACAAATGTCGGCCAGCCGCTTCGAGATGCTGTAATCTGTCAACTTCACGTTGCCTTCACTATCTACCAGAACGCTTGAGGCACTAAGGACTTTATGCACCACCGAGTTACTATGGAGATAGTCCAAGACTGACAGGATCTGCACCACGTAGTGCTGGAGCCGGTCAACTGCAATGGGGGTCCCTTTGCTCAGTGTCTCCGAGAGGCTGGAGCTGTTGACATATTCAACGAGAAGACTGACCACGATAGAGTTCTCCTGCTCCTTGCAGCACATCGCCATGTAATGCACCAGGTTAGAGTGGCTAAGTTTCAACAAGGAGCTAAACTCGCTTTCTGCACCTTGGATCTAGAAAAACAAATGCAAAAATTCAGTCATTTCTACAGGCAGCATCCCATTCTTTTGATTGACTTTGCCCTCTGTCCAAGAAGCTGGGTCTGTGCCACTCTCTGCAGCCTGCTTGTAAGCACCTCCTAGAGGGGCTCATCTTCGTGCCTCCCGCGCCCTCTGGGTGGGGTACAGTAGCCTAGTGGTTATGGCACTGGACCAGCAACCCAGAGATCACAAGTACAAGTCCCACCATTAGAAAATTATGACATTTCTAGCACCAGAAAACAATTACCATGAAAGCTCCCAGATTGTCCTAACAACCAAACTGGTTCACTAATGCCTTTCAAGGAAGTGACCTGCCACCCCTACTCAGTCTAGCCTACAAGTAACTAGTCCCAAACGACATTGCTCTCAAGGCAAGTAGGGATAAAGTCCACATCCCAACATCTCAGCTGAGTGAAAAGCTGAGATCCAGAACATGTCAATCACAGGCACAAGCCACAGCTCTACCCAGTGAGAAATCACAGACACAAACCCACCCAGTGAGAAATCACAGACACAAACCAACCCATCGAGAAATCACAGGCACAAACCAACCGAGTGAGAAATCACAGGCACAAAGCCACCCAGCGAGAAATCACAGGCACAAACCCACCCAGTGAGAAATCACAGGCACAAAGCCACCCAGCGAGAAATCACAGGCACAAACCCACCCAGCGAGAAATCAGACACAAACCCACCCAGCGAGGAATCACAGGCACAAACCCACCCAGCGAGAAATCACAGGCACAAACCCACCCAGCGAGAATTCACAGGCACAAACCCACCCAGCACCCACTGAGAAATCACAGGCACAAACCCACCCAGCGAGAAATCACAGGCACAAACCCACCCAGCACCCAGTGAGAAATCACAGGCACAAACCCACCCAGCGAGAAATCACAGGCACAAACCCACCCAGCACCCAGTGAGAAATCACAGGCACAAACCCACCCAGTGAGAAATCACAGACACAAACCAACCCAGCGAGAAATCACAGGCACAAACCCACCCAGCGAGAAATCACAGACACAAACCCACCCAGCGAGAAATCACAGGCACAAACCCACCCAGCGAGAAATCACAGACTCAAACCCACTCAGCGAGAAATCACAGACACAAACCCACCCAGCGAGAAATCACAGGCACAAACCCACCCAGCGAGAAATCAGACACAAACCCACCCAGTGAAAAATCACAGGCACAAACCCACCCAGCGAGAAATCACAGGCACAAACCCACCCAGCACCCAGTGAGAAATCAGACACAAACCCACCCAGTGAGAAATCACAGGCACAAACCCACCCAGCAAGAAATCACAGGCACAAACACACCCAGCACCCAGCGAGAAATCACAGACACAAACCAACCCAGTGAGAAATCAGACACAAACCCACCCAGTGAGAAATCACAGGCATAAACCCACCCAGCAAGAAATCACAGGCACAAACCCACCCAGCGAGAAATCACAGGCACAAACCCACCCAGCAAGAAATCACAGGCACAAACCCACCCAGCGAGAAATCACAGGCACAAACCCACCCAGTGAGAAATCACAGGCACAAACCCACACAGCACCCAGTGAGAAATCACAGACACAAACCCACCCAGTGAGAAATCACAGGCACAAACCCACACAGCACCCAGTGAGAAATCACAGGCACAAACCCACCCAGCGAGAAATCACAGGCACAAACCCACCCAGTGAGAAATCAGATACAAACCCACCCAGTGAGAAATCAGATACAAACCCACCCAGTGAGAAATCACAGGCACAAACCCACCCAGTGAGAAATCACAGGCACAAACCCACCCAGTGAGAAATCACAGACACAAACCCACCCAGTGAGAAATCACAGACACAAACCCACCCAGCGAGAAATCACAGGCACAAACCCACCCAGTGAGAAATCACAGGCACAAACCCACCCAGTGAAAAATCACAGGCACAAACCCACCCAGCGAGAAATCACACACAAACACACCCAGCGAGAAATCAGATACAAACCCACCCAGTGAGAAATCACAGACACAAACCCACCCAGTGAGAAATCAGATACAAACCCACCCAGTGAGAAATCAGATACAAACCCACCCAGTGAGAAATCACAAGACACAAACCCACCCAGCGAGAAATCACAGGCACAAACCCACCCAGTGAGAAATTACAGGCACAAACCCAAAACCCCCATTTTACCCCTTAGTGGCCCTAAACACTGCAGCAATGCTGTGCTCAAACTGTTGTAGAAAGTGAATCTGCTTGCATCACTTGGGACCTTGTATCCTATTCAAATCATCAGAGCCTGACCTGAGCTGCCAGGTACAGAGGGAACCAAGTGTAGGACAGTGAGTGTGTAAATTATTAGTGCAAGTGTTGCAGTGAATGATAACATAATATATCCTAACTAAAAGTGAACACAAATCTTTGCTTTCAACACAAAGCGTGCAATTTGTTTTGGGCCTTTAATGTAGAAAAACGTCCCAGGGCTACTCACAGAGGCGTAAACAAAAAAAAGGATGTGAACCAAGGGCAACAACAAATTGCATCTATATAGCATATTTAACGGAGTAAAACGTCCCAAGGCGCTTCACAGGAGCATTATAAAACAAAATTTGACACCAATATTGGTGTCATTGGGGCAGATGACCAAAAGTTTGGTCAAAGAGGTAGGTTTTAAGGAACATCTTAAAAGAGGAGGGAGAGGTAGAGAGGTGGTTTTGGCAGAGGATAGTGAAGTTCAATAGCAATTAATGTGGTCCAGCTAGATCTGGTGATGGATGGATAAAACATTCGCGTGCCAGATATCCTCATGTCTACGAGGAGGTGCGTGGTGAGAGATACAGGGAAGCGGTCAGAGATGGCCTCATTAGTAATCACGACTATGGGAGCAGGGAGGCTACAAAGGATGGCAAGCTGGAGCCGATTGCTCGGGAAGTCCCCCGTTAAGCCGCATGCTTACACCTTTAGTGCTGCTAGAGGCCTGCAGGCATGCTAACCACCTGGCCATCATCTGAAGGGAATGGCTGCAGTGGACTGTGATAGTGGAGGGCAAACAAATAGATACGGTTATATTTTAATGTATGGATTATTTTCTTACCAAGGTGGGGAAAGTTATAACTGAGAATGGTGCATTTTGCAGGTATCTACTATCAATTGGGCAGCACGGTGGCATAGTGGTTAGCACTGTTGCCTCACAGCGCCAGGGACCCGGGTTCGAATCCGGCCTCGGGCGACTGTCTGTGTGGAGTTTGCACATTCTCCCCGTGTTTGCGTGGGTTTCCTCCGGGTGCTCCGGTTTCCTCCCACAGTCCAAAGATGTGCGGGTTAGGTTGATTGGCTATGATAAATTGACCCTTAGTGTTAGGGGGATTAAATACGTGGGGTTACGGGGATAGGGTGGGATATGTGTTGGTGTAGGGGTTACGGGGATCGGGTGGGATATGTGTCGGTGCAGGCTCGATGGGCCGAAATGGCCTCTATCTGCACTGTGTGGTTTCTGTGATTTCTGTGATCTGTGAATATCAGGTATAGTTAAAAGCAGAGAAAAGCTTCCTCTACATTGCCTAGTAATGTGCCCCAATTACTACTTTAGAATAGTGCCTCCCAATGGACTTATCCATTTCCCACACCAGACATCTTCAGACTGAAAATCTAGTGGCAATCCGGACTAAGTTAGATCACTTTGAACAAAAATCAGAGATTTCCTTTTCAAATTGACGTAAATACCTGCTTTTTGCATTTTTCAATTTTGTTCCGCTCCTCGCTGGTGAGAAACTTGCCCATCTTCTTCTGCCACTGAAGAACCCATTCATAGATCATCACAAAATTTCCTGTCAATTCTTCCAAGGCATTGTAGACTGAGCGGCTCAGCTGCTCACTCTCGCCTATCACAAGACGACAAACAAGTCATTTTCTTCGCACCACCTAACTTATTATATCGACCAACAGCGTAACCAAGGCTCAGAAATCAAATGGTTCAAAGACACCGAGCAAATACAATGCAGTCAGCTAAAAGTGTTTCTCACCGACAAGTCTTCCCCTGTGTACAGTGAACCCTCCGGTTGATCCCGTATTGAAATGTATAACCTTGTGTGGTTTGGAACTGTCCTCGCTGCTACACACAGATAATTGGCGTTCTCGCCTGCAATTTGAAAAATATGTTCCATTACAAAGTTTATTACCAATAGAATTAATCCGTTTTGTAGAGCACATCAGCACTGTCGCAGGACAGAAATCCATTAGCTCCTATTACAAGGGTGTCAAACTCAACTTACATGGTGAGGAAGGGAGAGGGGGGGTCGAGGAAGGGAGAGGGGGGGTCGAGGAAGGGAGAGGGGGGGTCGAGGAAGGGAGAAGGGGGGGTCGAGGAAGGGAGAAGGGGGGGTCGAGGAAGGGAGAAGGGGGGGTCGAGGAAGGGAGAAGGGGGGGTCGAGGAAGGGAGAAAGGGGGGGGGTCGAGGAAGGGAGAAAGGGGGGGGGTCGAGGAAGGGAGAAAGGGGGGGGGTCGAGGAAGGGAGAAAGGGGGGGGGTCGAGGAAGGGAGAAAGGGGGGGGGTCGAGGAAGGGAGAGTCGAGGAAGGGAGGGGGGGGTCGAGGAAGGGAGAAGTCGAGGAAGGGAGGGGGGGTCGAGGAAGGGAGAGGGGGGGGTCGAGGAAGGGGGGGGTCGAGGAAGGGAGGGGGGGTCGAGGAAGGGGGGGTCGAGGAAGGGAGGGGGGGGTCGAGGAAGGGAGAGGGGGGGTCGAGGAAGGGAGAGGGGGGGTCGAGGAAGGGAGAGGGGGGGTCGAGGAAGGGAGAGGGGGGGTCGAGGAAGGGAGAAGGGGGGGTCGAGGAAGGGAGAGAGGGGGGGTCGAGGAAGGGAGAGAGGGGGGGTCGAGGAAGGGAGAGAGGGGGGGTCGAGGAAGGGAGAGAGGGGGGGTCGAGGAAGGGAGAGAGGGGGGGTCGAGGAAGGGAGAGAGGGGGGGTCGAGGAAGGGAGAGAGGGGGGGTCGAGGAAGGGAGGGGGGGGTCGAGGAAGGGGGGGTCGAGGAAGGGAGGGGGGGGTCGAGGAAGGGAGAGAGGGGGGGGTCGAGGAAGGAAGCGAGGGGGGGTCGAGAAGGGAGAGAGGGGGGGTCGAGGAAGGGAGAGAGGGGGGGTCGAGGAAGGGAGGGGGGGGTCGAGGAAGGGGGGGTCGAGGAAGGGAGGGGGGGGTCGAGGAAGGGAGAGAGGGGGGGGTCGAGGAAGGAAGCGAGGGGGGGTCGAGGAAGGGAGGGGGGGTCGAGGAAGGGGGGGGGTCGAGGAAGGGAGAGGGGGGGGTCGAGGAAGGGAGAGAGGGGGGGTCGAGGAAGGGAGAGAGGGGGGGGTCGAGGAAGGGAGAGAGGGGGGTCGAGGAAGGGAGAGAGGGGGGTCGAGGGAGAGAGGGGGGTCGAGGAATGGAGAGAGGGGGGTCGAGGAAGGGAGAGAGGGGGGGGTCGAGGAAGGGAGAGAGGGGGGTCGAGGAAGGGAGGGAGGGGGGGGTCGAGGAAGGGAGGGAGGGGGGGGTCGAGGAAGGGAGCGAGGGGGGGGTCGAGGAAGGGAGCGAGGGGGGGGTCGAGGAAGGGAGCGAGGGGGGGGTCGAGGAAGGGAGCGAGGGGGGGGTCGAGGAAGGGAGCGAGGGGGGGGTCGAGGAAGGGAGCGAGGGGGGGGTCGAGGAAGGGAGCGAGGGGGGGGTCGAGGAAGGGAGAGGGGGGGTCGAGGAAGGGAGAGGGGGGGTCGAGGAAGGGAGAGGGGGGGTCGAGGAAGGGAGAGAGGGGGGGTCGAGGAAGGGAGGGGGGGGGGTCGAGGAAGGGAGCGAGGGGGGGGTCGAGGAAGGGAGCGAGGGGGGGGTCGAGGAAGGGAGCGAGGGGGGGGTCGAGGAAGGGAGCGGGTCGAGGAAGGGAGCGGGGGGGTCGAGGAAGGGAGCGGGGGGGGTCGAGGAAGGGAGAAGGGGGGGTCGAGGAAGGGAGAAGGGGGGGTCGAGGAAGGGAGAAAGGGGGGGGTCGAGGAAGGGAGAAAGGGGGGGGTCGAGGAAGGGAGAAAGGGGGGGGTCGAGGAAGGGGTCGAGGAAGGGGGGGGGTCGAGGAAGGGGGGGGTCGAGGAAGGGAGGGGGTCGAGGAAGGGAGAGAGGGGGGGTCGAGGAAGGGAGAGGGGGGGGTCGAGGAAGGGAGGGGGGGGTCGAGGAAGGGAGAGGGGGGGGTCGAGGAAGGGAGAGAGGGGTGGGTCGAGGAAGGGAGAGAGGGGGGGGTCGAGGAAGGGAGAGAGGGGGGGGTCGAGGAAGGGAGAGAGGGGGGGGTCGAGGAAGGGAGAGAGGGGGGGGTCGAGGAAGGGAGAGAGGGGGGGGTCGAGGAAGGGAGAGAGGGGGGGGTCGAGGAAGGGAGAGAGGGGGGGGTCGAGGAAGGGAGAGAGGGGTGGGTCGAGGAAGGGAGAGAGGGGTGGGTCGAGGAAGGGAGAGAGGGGGGGTCGAGGAAGGGGGGGGTCGAGGAAGGGAGAGGGGGGGTCGAGGAAGGGAGAGAGGGGGGGTCGAGGAAGGGAGAGAGGGGGGGGTCGAGGAAGGGAGAGGGGGGGGTCGAGGAAGGGAGGGGGGGTCGAGGAAGGGAGGGGGGGTCGAGGAAGGGAGGGAGTGGTCAAGGAAGGGGTGGTCGAGGAAGGGGGGGTCGAGGAAGGGGGGGTCGAGGAAGGGGGGGTCGAGGAAGGGAGAGAGGGGGGGTCGAGGAAGGGAGAGAGGGGGGGTCGAGAAGGGGGGGGTCGAGGAAGGGGGGGGTCGAGGAAGGGAGCGAGGAAGGGGGGGGTCGAGGAAGGGAGCGAGGGGGGGTCGAGGAAGGGAGAAAGGGGGGGTCGAGGGAGAGAGGGGGGGTCGAGGAAGGGAGAGAGGGGGGGGTCGAGGAAGGGAGAGAGGGGGGGGTCGAGGAAGGGAGGGGGGGTCGAGGAAGGGAGGGGGGGTCGAGGAAGGGAGGGGGGGTCGAGGAAGGGAGGGGGGGTCGAGGAAGGGAGAGGGGGGGTCGAGGAAGGGAGAGGGGGGGTCGAGGAAGGGAGAGGGGGGGTCGAGGAAGGGAGAGGGGGGGTCGAGGAAGGGAGAGGGGGGGTCGAGGAAGGGAGAGGGGGGGTCGAGGAAGGGAGAGAGGGGGGGTCGAGGAAGGGGGGGTCGAGGAAGGGGGGGTCGAGGAAGGGAGGGGGGGGTCGAGGAAGGGAGAGAGGGGGGGGTCGAGGAAGGAAGCGAGGGGGGGTCGAGGAAGCGAGGGGGGGTCGAGGAAGGGAGGGGGGGTCGAGGAAGGGAGGGGGGGTCGAGGAAGGGAGGGGGGGTCGAGGAAGGGGGGGGGTGTCGAGGAAGGGAGAGAGGGGGGTCGAGGAAGGAAGAGAGGGGGGGTCGAGGAAGGGAGAGAGGGGGGGTCGAGGAAGGGAGAGAGGGGGGGTCGAGGAAGGGAGAGAGGGGGGGTCGAGGAAGGGAGAGAGGGGGGGGTCGAGGAAGGGAGAGAGGGGGGGGTCGAGGAAGGGAGAGAGGGGGGGGTCGAGGAAGGGGGGGGTCGAGGAAGGGAGAGCGGGGGGGGTCGAGGAAGGGAGAGAGGGGGGTCGAGGGAGAGATCGAGGAAGGGAGAGGGGGGGGTCGAGGAAGGGAGAGAGGGGGGTCGAGGAAGGGAGGGGGGGGTCGAGGAAGGGAGGGAGGGGGGGTCGAGGAAGGGAGGGAGGGGGGGTCGAGGAAGGGAGCGAGGGGGGGGTCGAGGAAGGGAGCGAGGGGGGGGTCGAGGAAGGGAGCGAGGGGGGGGTCGAGGAAGGGAGCGAGGGGGGGTCGAGGAAGGGAGCGAGGGGGGGTCGAGGAAGGGAGCGAGGGGGGGGTCGAGGAAGGGAGCGAGGGGGGGGTCGAGGAAGGGAGCGAGGGGGGGGTCGAGGAAGGGAGCGAGGGGGGGGTCGAGGAAGGGAGCGAGGGGGGGGTCGAGGAAGGGAGCGAGGGGGGGGTCGAGGAAGGGAGCGAGGGGGGGGTCGAGGAAGGGAGCGAGGGGGGGGTCGAGGAAGGGAGCGAGGGGGGGGTCGAGGAAGGGAGCGAGGGGGGGGTCGAGGAAGGGAGCGAGGGGGGGGTCGAGGAAGGGAGCGAGGGGGGGGTCGAGGAAGGGAGCGAGGGGGGGGTCGAGGAAGGGAGCGGGGGGGGTCGAGGAAGGGAGCGGGGGGGGGTCGAGGAAGGGAGCGAGGGGGGGGGTCGAGGAAGGGAGCGAGGGGGGGGTCGAGGAAGGGAGCGAGGGGGGGGTCGAGGAAGGGAGCGAGGGGGGGGTCGAGGAAGGGAGCGGGGGGGGTCGAGGAAGGGAGCGGGGGGGGTCGAGGAAGGGAGCGGGGGGGGTCGAGGAAGGGAGCGGGGGGGGTCGAGGAAGGGAGCGGGGGGGGGGTCGAGGAAGGGAGCGGGGGGGGGTCGAGGAAGGGAGCGGGGGGGGGGTCGAGGAAGGGAGCGGGGGGGGGTCGAGGAAGGGAGCGGGGGGGGTCGAGGAAGGGAGCGGGGGGGGTCGAGGAAGGGAGCGGGGGGGGTCGAGGAAGGGAGCGGGGGGGGGTCGAGGAAGGGAGCGGGGGGGGGTCGAGGAAGAGAGCGGGGGGGGGTCGAGGAAGGGAGCGGGGGGGGGGTCGAGGAAGGGAGAAAGGGGGGGTCGAGGAAGGGAGAAAGGGGGTCGAGGAAGGGAGGGGGGGGTCGAGGAAGGGAGAGGGGGGGTCGAGGAAGGGAGAGGGGGGGTCGAGGAAGGGAGGGGGGGGTCGAGGAAGGGAGAGGGGGGGGTCGAGGAAGTGGGGGGTCGAGGAAGGGAGAAAGGGGGGGTCGAGGAAGGGAGGGGGGGGTCGAGGAAGGGAGGGGGGGGTCGAGGAAGGGAGGGGTCGAGGAAGGGAGAGGGGGGGTCGAGGAAGGGAGAGGGGGGGGTCGAGGAAGGGAGAGGGGGGGGTCGAGGAAGGGAGAGGGGGGGTCGAGGAAGGGAGAGGGGGGGGTCGAGGAAGGGAGAGGGGGGGGTCGAGGAAGGGAGAGAGGGGGGGGGTCGAGGAAGGGAGAGAGGGGGGGTCGAGGAAGGGAGAGAGGGGGGGTCGAGGAAGGGAGAGAGGGGGGGGTCGAGGAAGGGAGAGGGGGGGTCGAGGAAGGGAGAGGGGGGGGGTCGAGGAAGGGAGAGGGGGGGGTCGAGAGAGGGGGAGTTGAGGAAGGGGGGGGTCGAGGAAGGGAGAGGGGGGGTCGAGGAAGGGAGAGGGGGGGGTCGAGGAAGGGAGAGGGGGGTCGAGGAAGGGAGAGGGGGGGGGTCGAGGAAGGGAGAGAGGGGGGGGTCGAGGAAGGGGGGGTCGAGGAAGGGAGGGGGGGTCGAGGAAGGGAGGGGGGGTCGAGGAAGGGAGGGGGGGTCGAGGAAGGGGGGGTCGAGGAAGGGAGAGAGGGGGGGTCGAGGAAGGGAGGGGGGGTCGAGGAAGGGGGGGTCGAGGAAGGGGGGGGTCGAGGAAGGGAGAGAGGGGGGGGTCGAGGAAGGGAGCGAGGGGGGGGTCGAGGAAGGGAGCGAGGGGGGGGTCGAGGAAGGGAGCGAGGGGGGGGTCGAGGAAGGGAGCGAGGGGGGGTCGAGGAAGGGAGCGAGGGGGGGTCGAGGAAGGGAGGGGGGGTCGAGGAAGGGAGAAAGGGGGGGTCGAGGAAGGGAGGGGGGGTCGAGGAAGGGGGGGGTCGAGGAAGGAAGGGGGGGTCGAGGGAGAGAGGGGGGGGTCGAGGAAGGAAGGGGGGGTCGAGGGAGAGAGGGGGGGGTCGAGGAAGGGAGAGAGGGGGGGGTCGAGGAAGGGGGGGGTCGAGGAAGGGAGCGAGGGGGGTCGAGGAAGGGAGCGAGGGGGGGTCGAGGAAGGGAGCGAGGGGGGGTCGAGGAAGGGAGCGAGGGGGGGTCGAGGAAGGGAGCGAGGGGGGGTCGAGGAAGGGAGCGAGGGGGGGTCGAGGAAGGGAGCGAGGGGGGGTCGAGGAAGGGAGCGAGGGGGGGTCGAGGAAGGGAGCGAGTGGGGGTCGAGGAAGGGAGCGAGGGGGGTCGAGGAAGGGAGCGAGGGGGGGTCGAGGAAGGGAGCGAGGGGGGGGTCGAGGAAGGGAGCGAGGGGGGGTCGAGGAAGGGAGCGAGGGGGGGTCGAGGAAGGGAGCGAGGGGGGGTCGAGGAAGGGAGCGAGGGGGGGGTCGAGGAAGGGAGCGAGGGGGGGGTCGAGGAAGGGAGCGAGGGGGGGGTCGAGGAAGGGAGAGAGGGGGGTCGAGGAAGGGAGCGAGGGGGGGGTCGAGGAAGGGAGAGAGGGGGGTCGAGGAAGGGAGAGAGGGGGGGTCGAGGAAGGGAGAGAGGGGGGGTCGAGGAAGGGAGAGAGGGGGGTCGAGGAAGGGAGAGAGGGGGGGTCGAGGAAGGGAGAGAGGGGGGGTCGAGGAAGGGAGAGGGGGGTCGAGGAAGGGAGGGGGGGTCGTGGAAGGGAGAGAGGGGTCGAGGAAGGGGGGGGGGTCGAGGAAGGGTCGAGGAAGGGAGGGGGGGGTCGAGGAAGGGAGAGAGGGGGGGTCGAGGAAGGGAGAGAGGGGGGGTCGAGGAAGGGAGAGAGGGGGGGTCGAGGAAGGGAGAGAGGGGGGTTGTCGAGGAAGGGAGAGGGGGGGGGTCGAGGAAGGGAGAGGGGGGGTCGAGGAAGGGGGAGAGGGGGGGTCGAGGAAGGGAGCGAGGGGGGGTCGAGGAAGGGAGCGAGGGGGGGTCGAGGAGGGGGGGTCGAGGAAGGGAGCGAGGGGGGGTCGAGGAAGGGAGCGAGGGGGGGTCGAGGAAGGGAGGGGGGTCGAGGAAGGGAGAGGGGGGGTCGAGGAAGGGAGAAGGGGGTGTCGAGGAAGGGAGAAGGGGGGGTCGAGGAAGGGAGAAGGGGGGGTCGAGGAAGGGAGAAGGGGGGGTCGAGGAAGGGAGAAGGGGGGGTCGAGGAAGGGAGAAGGGGGGGTCGAGGAAGGGAGAAGGGGGGGTCGAGGAAGGGAGAAGGGGGGGTCGAGGAAGGGAGAAGGGGGGGTCGAGGAAGGGAGAAGGGGGGGTCGAGGAAGGGAGAAGGGGGGTCGAGGAAGGGAGGGGGGGTCGAGGAAGGGAGGGGGGGTCGAGGAAGGGAGGGGGGGGTCGAGGAAGGGAGGAGGGGGGGTCGAGGAAGGGAGAAAGGGGGGTCGAGGAAGGGGGGGGGTCGAGGAAGGGGGGGGTCGAGGAAGGGGGGGGGTCGAGGAAGGGGGGGTCGAGGAAGGGGGGGTCGAGGAAGGGAGAAGGGGGGGTCGAGGAAGGGAGAAGGGGGGGTCGAGGAAGGGAGGGGGGGTCGAGGAAGGGGGGGATCGAGGAAGGGGGGGGTCGAGGAAGGGAGGGGGGGGTCAAGGAAGGGAGAGAGGGGGGGTCGAGGAAGGGTCGAGGAAGGGAGAGAGGGGGGGTCGAGGAAGGGAGAGAGGGGGGGTCGAGGAAGGGAGAGAGGGGGGGTCGAGGAAGGGAGAGAGGGGGGGGTCGAGGAAGGGAGAGAGGGGGGGGTCGAGGAAGGGAGAGAGGGGGGTCGAGGAAGGGGTCGAGGAAGGGAGAGAGGGGGGTCGAGGAAGGGAGAGAGGGGGGTCGAGGAAGGGAGAGAGGGGGGGTCGAGGAAGGGAGAGAGGGGGGGTCGAGGAAGGGAGAGAGGGGGGGTCGAGGAAGGGAGAGAGGGGGGGGTCGAGGAAGGGAGAGAGGGGGGGGTCGAGGAAGGGAGAGAGGGGGTGGTCGAGGAAGGGAGAGAGGGGGGGTCGAGGAAGGGAGAGAGGGGGGGGTCGAGGAAGGGAGAGAGGGGGGGTCGAGGAAGGGAGAGAGGGGGGGGTCGAGGAAGGGAGAGAGGGGGGGGTCGAGGAAGGGAGAGAGGGGGGGTCGAGGAAGGGAGAGAGGGGGGGTCGAGGAAGGGAGAGAGGGGGGTCGAGGAAGGAGAGAGGGGGTCGAGGAAGGGAGAGAGGGGGGTCGAGGAAGGGAGAGAGGGGGGTCGAGGAAGGGAGAGAGGGGGGTCGAGGAAGGGAGAGAGGGGGGTCGAGGAAGGGAGAGAGGGGGGTCGAGGAAGGGAGAGAGGGGGGTCGAGGAAGGGAGAGAGGGGGGTCGAGGAAGGGAGAGAGGGGGGTCGAGGAAGGGAGAGAGGGGGGTCGAGGAAGGGAGAGAGGGGGGTCGAGGAAGGGAGAGAGGGGGGTCGAGGAAGGGAGGGGGGGTCGAGGAAGGGAGGGGGGGTCGAGGAAGGGGGGGGTCGAGGAAGGGAGAGAGGGGGGTCGAGGAAGGGAGAGAGGGGGGTCGAGGAAGGGAGAGAGGGGGGTCGAGGAAGGGAGAGGGGGGGGTCGAGGAAGGGAGAGGGGGGGGTCGAGGAAGGGAGGGGGGGGGTCGAGGAAGGGAGAGAGGGGGGGTCGAGGAAGGGAGGGGGGTCGAGGAAGGGGGGGGTCGAGGAAGGGAGAGAGGGGGTCGAGGAAGGGAGAGAGGGGGGTCGAGGAAGGGAGAGGGGGGGGTCGAGGAAGGGAGAGGGGGGGTCGAGGAAGGGAGAGGGGGGGGGCGGGGCTCGGGAGAGGGGGGGAGGGCGGGGCTCGGGCGATCAGGGGGGCGGGGCGCGGGGATTGGGAGATCGGGGTGCGGGGATCGGGCCTCAGGAGATCGGGCCTCGGGAGGGCGGGGCTCG
>NC_140998.1:163257154-163489541 GCF_052327205.1 Somniosus microcephalus
GGAAGAGGGAGAGAGTGGAAGAGGGAGAGAGAGTGGAAGAGGGAGAAAGTGTGGAAGAGGCAGAGAGTGGAAGAGGCAGAGATTGGAAGAGGGAGAGAGTGTGGAAGAGGGAGAAAGTGTGGAAGAGGGAGAGAGTGTGGAAGAGGGAGAAAGTGTGGAAGAGGCAGAGAGTGGAAGAGGCAGAGATTGGAAGAGGAGAGAGTGTGGAAGAGGGAGAAAGTGTGGAAGAGGGAGAGAATGTGGAAGAGGGAGAAAGTGTGGAAGAGGGAGAGAGTGAAGAAGGAGAGAGTGTGGAAGAGGGAGAGTGTGTGAAGAGGGAGAGAGTGTGGAAGAGGGAGAGAGTGTGGAAGAGTGAGAGTGTGTGGAAGAGGGAGAGAGTGTGCAAGAGGGAGAGAGTGGAAGAGGGAGAGAGTGTGGAAGAGGGAGAGAGTGGAAGAGGGAGAGAGTGGAAAAGGGAGAGTGTGTGGAAGAGGGAGAGAGTGGAAGTGGGAGAGAGTGGAAGAGGAGAGAGTGTGGAAGAGGGAGAGAGTGGAAGGGGAGAGAGTGTGGAAGAGGCAGAGAGTGGAAGTGGGAAGAGTGGAAGAGGGAGAGAGTGTGGAAGAGGAAGAGAGTGGAAGAGGGAGAGAGTGTGGAAGAGGGAGAGTGGAAGAGGGAGCGAGTGTGGAAAAGGGAGAGAGAGTTGAATAGGGAGAGAGTGTGGAAGAGGGAGAGTGGAAGAGCGAGAGAGTGTGGAAGAGGGAGAGAGAGGAAGAGGGAGAGAGTGTGGAAGAGGGAGAGAGTGGAAGAGGGGGAGAGAGTGTGGAAGAGGGAGAGAGTGGAAGAGGGAGAGAGTGTGGAAGAGGGAGAGAATGTGGAAGAGGGAGAGAGTGTGGAAGAGGGAGAGTGTGGAAGAGGGAGAGAGTGTGGAAGAGGGAGAGAATGTGGGAGAGGGAGAGAGAGGAAGAGGGAGAGTGTCTGGAAGAGGGAGAAAGTGGAAGAGGGAGAGAGTTTGGAAGAGGGAGAGAGTGTGAAGAGGGAGAGAAGTGGAAGAGGGAGAGAGTGGAAGAGGGAGAGTGTGGAGGAGGGAGAGAGTGGAAGAGGGGAGAGTGTGGAAGAGAGGGAGAGTGTGGAAGAGGGAGAGAGTGGAAGAGGGAGAGAGTGGAAGAGGGAGAGAGTGGAAGAGGGAGAGAGTGGAAGAGGGAGAGAGTGGAAGAGGGAGAGAGTGGAAGAGGGGGAGAGTGTGGAAGAGGGAGATAGTGGAAGAGGGAGAGTGTCAAAGAGGGAGAGAGTGTGGAAGAGGGAGAGAGAGTGGAAGAGTGAGAGAGAGTGGAAGAGGGAGAGAGAGTGGAAGAGGGAGAGAGAGTGGAAGAGGGAGAGAGAGTGGAAGAGGGAGAGAGTGTTGAAGAGGGAGAGAGAGTGGAAGAGGGAGAGAGTGTGGAAGAGGGAGAGAGAGTGGAAGAGGGAGACAGTGTGGAAGAGGGAGAGAGAGTGGAAGAGGGAGAGAGTGTGGAAGAGGGAGAGAGTGTGGAAGAGGGAGAGAGAGTGGAAGAGGGAGAGAGTGGAGAGGGAGAGAGAGTGGAAGAGGGAGAGAGAGTGGAAGAGGAGAGAGTGTGAAGAGGGAGAGAGTGTGGAAGAGGGAGAGAGTGGAAGAGGGAGAGTGTGGAAGAGGGAGAGAGTGTGGAAGAGGGAGAGAGTGTGGAAGAGGAGAGAGTGTGGAAGAGGGAGAGAGTGTGGAAGAGGGAGAGAGTGTGGAAGAGGGAGAGAGTGTGGAATAGGGAGAGAGAGTGGAAGAGGGAGAGAGTGTGAAGAGGGAGAGAGTGTGGAAGAGGGAGAGAGTGTGGAAGAGGGAGAGAGTGTGGAAGAGGGAGAGAGTGAAGAGGGAGAGTGTGGAAGAGGGAGAGAGTGTGAAGAGGGAGAGAGTGGAAGAGGGAGAGAGTGTGGAAGAGGGAGAGAGTGAAGAGGGAGAGAGTGTGGAAGAGGGAGAGAGTGTGGAAGAGGGAGAGAGTGTGGAAGAGGGAGAGAGTGTGGAAGAGGAGGAGTGGAAGAGGGAGAAGTGTGGAAGAGGGAGAGAATGTGGAAGAGGGGAGAGAGGAGAGGGAGAGTGTCGAAGAGGGAGAGAGTGTGGAAGAGGGAGAGAGTGTGGAAGAGGGAGAGAGTGTGAAGAGGGAGATAGTGGAAGAGGGAGAGTGTCAAGAGGAGAGAGTGTGGAAGAGGGAGAGAGAGTGGAAGAGGGAGAGAGTGTGGAAGAGGGAGAGAGAGTGGAAGAGGGAGAGAGTGTGGAAGAGGGAGAGAGTGTGGAAGAGGGAGAGAGTGGAAGATGGAGAGTGTCAAAGAGGGAGAGAGTGTGGAGAGGGAGAGAGTGTGGAAGAGGGAGAGTGTGGAAGAGGGAGAGAGAGTGGAAGAGGGAGACAGTGTGGAAGAGGGAGAGTGGAAGAGGGAGAGAGTGTGGAAGAGGGAGAGAGTGTGGAAGAGGGAGAGAGTGTGGAAGAGGGAGAGGTGTGGAAGAGGGAGGAGAGTGGAGAGGGAGAGAGAGTGGAAGAGGGAGTGAGGTGGAGAGGGAGGTAGAGAGTGTGAAGAGGGAGAGAATGTGGGAGAGGGAGAGAGAGGAAGAGGGTGTTGGAAGAGGGAGAAAGTGGAAGAGGGAGAGTTTGGAAGAGGGAGAGAGTGGAAGAGGGAGGAGAGTGGAAGAGGGAGAGAGTGGAGAGAGGGAGAGAGTGGAAGAGGGAGAGGTGGAAGAGGAGGAGAGTGGAAGAGGGAGAGTGTGGGAAGAGGGGAGAGTGTGGGTGGAAGAGGAGAGTGTGAAGAGGGAGAGGTGTGGAAGAGGGAGAGAGTTGGAAGAGGGAGAGAGGTGGAAGAGGGAGTGAGAGTGTGGAGGGAGGAGTGTGAGTGGGTGTGGAGTTGGGAGTGTTTGGGGGGTTGGTTGGGGGTTGGTTGTGGAGTGGAAGTGGTGGGAGTGTGGTGTGGGAGAGAGTGGTGAGGGAGAGAGTGGAGTGGGAGAGTGTGGATGAGGAGAGTAGGGAGAGGGAGTGTGGAGAGAGGGGAGAGTTGTGGAAGAGGAGATGAGAGAGGGAGAGAGTGGAAGAGGGAGAGTGTGAAGAGGGGAGAGTGTGGAAGGAGGGAGAGTGTGGAAGAGGGGGTTAGTGTGGGGGAGTGTCAAGAGGGGAGAGTGTGGAAGAGGGAGAGAGTGTGGAAGAGGGAGAGAGTGTGGAAGAGGGAGAGGTTGGAGAGGGAGAGAGAGTGGAAGAGGGAGAGAGAGTGGAAGAGGGAGAGAGAGGTGGAAGAGGGAGTGAGTGGATGGGGAGTGAGGGGAGAGAGTGTGGTGGGTTGAGGGAGTGGAAGAGGGAGAGAGTGTGGTTGGGGAGTGGGAGTGGGTTGAGGGGAGAGAGTTGTGGAAGAGGGAGAGTGTGGAAGAGGAAGAGAGAGTGGAGAGGGAGAGTGTTGGAGTGGGAGAGAGTGTGAGAGGGAGAGAGTGGAAGAGGAGAGTGGAGGGGTGAGTGTGGTGAGGAGTTGGAGGGAGAGAGTGGAGAGGGATGAGAGTGGAAGAGGGAGAGGTGGAGAGGGAGGAGTGGAGAGGGAGGTTGGGGGGTTGAGGGTGGAGTTGGAGAGAGTGGAAGAGGGGAGAGTGGAAGAGGGGTGTGTGGTTGGGAGTTGGTGGGAGGGGAGAGAGTGTGAGAGGGGAGAGTGTGGAAGTGGGAGGAGTGTTGAGAGGGAGGAGAGTGGAGAGGGAGAGTGTGGTTTGGAGTGAGTGGAGAGGCAGAGAGTGGAAGAGGCAGGGTGGTGTGGGGTGGGGGGAGTGGGAGAGGGAGAGGTGTGGAAGAGGGATAGAATGTGGAAGAGGGAGAAGTGTGGAAGAGGGAGAGAGTGGAAGAAGGAGAGAGTGTGGAGGGGATGTGTGTGGAAGATGGAGAGGTGTGGAAGGGGAGAGTGTTGGAGAGGAGAGAGTGTGGAGAGTGAGAGTGTGTGGAGTGGGTGGGAGTTGTGTTGAGGGGAGTGTGGAGGGGAGAGAGTGTGGAAGGGGAGAGAGTGGAAGAGGGAGAGAGTGTGGTTGAGAGGGAGAGTGTGTGGAAGAGGGAGGAGTGGAAGTGGGAGAGAGTGGAGAGGGTTGAGAGTGAGGAAGAGGGAGAGAGTGGAAGGGGGAGAGAGTGTGGAAGAGGGAGAGTGTGGAAGAGGGAGGTGTGTGCAAGAGGGAGAGAGTGGATGTGGGAGAGTGTGGAAGTGGGGAGAGTGAGGAAGAGGGAGAGAGTGGAAGAGGGAGAGTGTGGAAGAGGGAGAGTGGAAGAGGGAGAGCGAGTGGAAAGGGAGAGAGTGGAAAAGGGAGAGAGTGTGGAAGAGGGAGAGTGGAAGAGCGAGAGAGTGTGGGAAGAGGGAGAGAGAGGAAGAGGGAGAGAGTGTGGAAGAGGGAGAGAGTGGAGAGGGAGAGAGTGTGGAAGAGGGAGAGTGTGGAAGAGGAGAGAGTGTGGACAGAGGGAGAGCAAGTGGAAGAGGGAGAGAGTGTGGAAGAGGGAGAGTGTGGAAGAGGGAGAGAGTGTGGAAGAGGGAGAGAATGTGGAGAGGGAGAGAGAGGAAGAGGGAGAGTGTCTGGAAGAGGGAGAAAGTGGAAGAGGAGAGAGTTTGGAAGAGGGAGAGAGTGGAAGAGGGAGAGAGTGTGGAAGAGGGAGAGAATGTGAAGAGGGAGAGAGTGGAAGAGGGAGGGTGTGGAGGAGGGAGAGAGTGGAAGAGGGAGAGTGTGGAAGAGAGGGAGAGTGTGAAGAGGGAGAGAGTGGAAGAGGGAGAGAGTGGAAGAGGGAGAGAGTGGAAGAGGGAGAGAGTGGAAGAGGGAGAGTGTGGAAGAGAGGGAGAGTGTGGAGAGGGAGATAGTGGAAGAGGGAGAGTGTCAAGAGGGAGAGAGTGTGGAAGAGGGAGAGAGTGTGGAAGAGGGAGAGAGAGTGGAAGAGGGAGAGAGAGTGGAAGAGGGAGCGAGAGTGGAAGAGGGAGAGAGAGTGGAAGAGGGAGAGAGAGTGGAAGAGGGAGAGAGAGTGGAAGAGGGAGAGAGTGTGGAAGAGGGAGAGAGAGTGGAAGAGGGAGAGAGTGTGGAAGAGGGAGAGAGTGTGGAAGAGGGAGAGAGTGTGGAAGAGGGAGAGAGAGTGGAAGAGGGAGAGAGAGTGGAAGAGGGAGAGAGAGTGGAAGAGGGAGAGAGTGTGGAAGAGGGAGAGAGAGTGGAAGAGGGAGAGAGTGTCGAAGAGGGAGAGAGTGGAAGAGGGAGAGTGTCGAAGAGGGAGAGTGTGTGGAAGCGGAGAGAGTGGAAGAGGGAGAGTGTCGAAGAGGGAGAGAGTGTGGAAGAGGGAGAGAGTGTGGAAGAGGGAGAGAGTGTGGAAGAGGGAGAGAGTGTGGAAGAGGGAGAGAGTGTGGAAGAGGGAGAGAGAGTGGAAGAGGGAGAGAGAGTGGAAGAGGGAGACAGTGTGGAAGAGGGAGAGAGAGTGGAAGAGGGAGAGAGTGTGGAAGAGGGAGAGTGTGTGGAAGAGGAGAGAGAGTGGAAGAGGGAGAGAGAGTGGAAGTGGAGAGAGAGTGGGAAGAGGGAGAGAGTGTTGAAGAGGAGAGAGAGTGGAAGAGGGAGAGAGTGTGGAAGAGGGAGAGAGAGTGGAAGAGGGAGAGAGTGTGGAAGAGGGAGAGAGTGTGGAAGAGGAGAGAGAGTGGAAGAGGGAGAGAGAGTGGAAGTGGGAGAGAGAGTGGAAGAGGGAGAGAGAGTGGAAGAGGGAGAGTGTCGAAGAGGGAGAGAGTGTGGAAGAGGGAGAGAGTGGAAGAGGGAGAGTGTCGAAGAGGGAGAGAGTGTGGAAGAGGGAGAGAGTGTGGAAGAGGGAGAGAGTGTGGAAGAGGGAGAGAGTGTGGAAGAGGGAGAGAGAGTGGAGAGGGAGAGAGAGTGGAATAGGGAGAGAGAGTGGAAGAGGGAGAGAGTGTGGAAGAGGGAGAGAGTGTGGAAGAGGGAGAGAGTGTGGAAGAGGGAGAGAGTGTGGAAGAGGGAGAGAGTGTGGAAGAGGGAGAGAGTGTGGAAGAGGGAGAGAGTGGAAGAGGCAGAGAGTGTGGAAGAGGGAGAGAGTGTGCAAGAGGGAGAGAGTGGAAGAGGGAGAGAGTGTGGAAGAGGGAGAGAGTGGAAGAGGGAGAGAGTGTGGAAGAGGGAGAGAGTGTGGAAGAGGGAGAGAGTGTGGAAGAGGGAGAGAGTGGAAGAGGGAGAGAGTGTGGAAGAGGGAGAGTGGAAGAGGGAGAGAGTGTGGAAGAGGGAGAGAATGTGGAAGAGGGAGAGAGAGGAAGAGGGAGAGTGTCGAAGAGGGAGAGAGTGTGGAAGAGGGAGAGAGTGTGGAAGAGGGAGAGAGTGTGCAAGAGGGAGATAGTGGAAGAGGGAGAGTGTCAAAGAGGGAGAGAGTGTGAAGAGGGAGAGAGAGTGGAAGAGGGAGACAGTGTGGAAGAGGGAGAGAGAGTGGAAGAGGGAGAGAGTGTGGAAGAGGGAGAGAGTGTGGAAGAGGGAGAGAGTGGAAGATGGAGAGTGTCAAAGAGGGAGAGAGAGTGGAAGAGGGAGAGAGTGTGGAAGAGGGAGAGAGTGTGGAAGAGGGAGAGAGTGTGGAAGAGGGAGAGAGTGTGGAAGAGGGAGAGAGTGTGGAAGAGGGAGAGAGAGTGGAAGAGGGAGAGAGAGTGGAAGAGGGAGTGAGAGTGGAAGAGGGAGAGAGTGTGGAAGAGGCAGAGAATGTGGGAGAGGGAGAGAGAGGAAGAGGGTGTCTGGAAGAGGGAGAAAGTGGAAGAGGGAGAGAGTGTGGAAGAGGGAGAGAATGTGGAAGAGGGAGAGAGTGGAAGAGGGAGAGTGTGGAGGAGGGAGAGAGTGGAAGAGGGAGAGTGTGGAAGAGAGGGAGAGTGTGGAAGAGGGAGAGAGTGGAAGAGGGAGAGAGTGGAAGAGGGAGAGAGTGGAAGAGGGAGAGAGTGGAAGAGGGAGAGTGTGGAAGAGAGGGAGAGTGTGGAAGAGGGAGATAGTGGAAGAGGGAAAGTGTCAAAGAGGGAGAGAGTGTGGAAGAGGGAGAGAGAGTGGAAGAGGGAGAGAGAGTGGAAGAGGGAGAGAGTGTGGAAGAGGGAGAGAGAGTGGAAGAGGGAGAGAGAGTGGAAGAGGGAGAGAGTGTGGAAGAGGGAGAGAGAGTGGAAGAGGGAGAGAGTGTGGAAGAGGGAGAGAGTGTGGAAGAGGGAGAGAGAGTGGAAGAGGGAGAGAGAGTGGAAGAGGGAGAGAGTGTGGAAGAGGGAGAGAGTGGAAGAGGGAGAGAGTGGAAGAGGGAGAGAGTGTGGAAGAGGGAGAGTTGGAGAGGGAGAGAGTGGAAGAGGGAGAGAGTGTGGAAGAGGGAGAGAGTGGAAGAGGGAGAGAGTGGAAGAGGGAGAGAGTGGAAGAGGGAGAGAGTGTGGAAGAGGGAGAGAGTGTGGAAGAGGGAGAGAGTGTGGAAGAGGGAGAGAGTGGAAGAGGGAGAGAGTGGAAGAGGGAGAGAGTGGAAGAGGCAGAGAGTGGAAGAGGCAGAGATTGGAAGAGGGAGAGAGTGTGGAAGAGGGAGAAAGTGTGGAAGAGGGAGAGAGTGTGGAAGAGGGAGAAAGTGTGGAAGAGGGAGAGAGTGGAAGAGGGAGAGAGAGTGGAAGAGGGAGAAAGTGTGGAAGAGGCAGAGAGTGGAAGAGGCAGAGATTGGAAGAGGGAGAGAGTGTGGAAGAGGGAGAAAGTGTGGAAGAGGGAGAGAGTGTGGAAGAGGGAGAAAGTGTGGAAGAGGCAGAGAGTGGAAGAGGCAGAGATTGGAAGAGGGAGAGAGTGTGGAAGAGGGAGAGAATGTGGAAGAGGGAGAAAGTGTGGAAGAGGGAGAAAGTGTGGAAGAGGGAGAGAGTGGAAGAAGGAGAGAGTGTGGAAGAGGGAGAGTGTGTGGAAGAGGGAGAGAGTGTGGAAGAGGGAGAGAGTGTGGAAGAGTGAGAGTGTGTGGAAGAGGGAGAGAGTGTGCAAGAGGGAGAGAGTGGAAGAGGGAGAGAGTGTGGAAGAGGGAGAGAGTGGAAGAGGGAGAGAGTGTGGAAGAGGGAGAGTGTGTGGAAGAGGGAGAGAGTGGAAGTGGGAGAGAGTGGAAGAGGGAGAGAGTGTGGAAGAGGGAGAGAGTGGAAGGGGGAGAGAGTGTGGAAGAGGCAGAGAGTGGAAGTGGGAAGAGTGGAAGAGGGAGAGAGTGTGGAAGAGGAAGAGAGTGGAAGAGGGAGAGAGTGTGGAAGAGGGAGAGTGGAAGAGGGAGCGAGTGTGGAAAAGGGAGAGAGTTGAATAGGGAGAGAGTGTGGAAGAGGGAGAGTGGAAGAGCGAGAGAGTGTGGAAGAGGGAGAGAGAGGAAGAGGGAGAGAGTGTGGAAGAGGGAGAGAGTGGAAGAGGGGGAGAGTGTGGAAGAGGGAGAGAGTGGAAGAGGGAGAGAGTGTGGAAGAGGGAGAGAATGTGGAAGAGGGAGAGAGTGTGGAAGAGGGAGAGTGTGGAAGAGGGAGAGAGTGTGGAAGAGGGAGAGAATGTGGGAGAGGGAGAGAGAGGAAGAGGGAGAGTGTCTGGAAGAGGGAGAAAGTGGAAGAGGGAGAGAGTTTGGAAGAGGGAGAGAGTGGAAGAGGGAGAGAGTGTGGAAGAGGGAGAGAATGTGGAAGAGGGAGAGAGTGGAAGAGGGAGAGTGTGGAGGAGGGAGAGAGTGGAAGAGGGAGAGTGTGGAAGAGAGGGAGAGTGTGGAAGAGGGAGAGAGTGGAAGAGGGAGAGAGTGGAAGAGGGAGAGAGTGGAAGAGGGAGAGAGTGGAAGAGGGAGAGAGTGGAAGAGGGGGAGAGTGTGGAAGAGGGAGATAGTGGAAGAGGGAGAGTGTCAAAGAGGGAGAGAGTGTGGAAGAGGGAGAGAGTGTGGAAGAGGGAGAGAGTGTGGAAGAGGGAGAGAGAGTGGAAGAGGGAGAGAGAGTGGAAGAGGGAGAGAGAGTGGAAGAGGGAGAGAGAGTGGAAGAGGGAGAGAGTGTGGAAGAGGGAGAGAGTGTGGAAGAGGGAGAGAGAGTGGAAGAGGGAGAGAGAGTGGAAGAGGGAGAGAGTGTGGAAGAGGGAGAGAGAGTGGAAGAGGGAGAGAGTGTGGAAGAGGGAGAGAGTGTGGAAGAGGGAGAGAGAGTGGAAGAGGGAGAGAGAGTGGAAGAGGGAGAGAGAGTGGAAGAGTGAGAGAGTGTGGAAGAGGGAGAGAGAGTGGAAGAGGGAGAGAGTGTTGAAGAGGGATAGAGTGGAAGAGGGAGAGTGTCGAAGAGGGAGAGAGTGTGGAAGAGGGAGAGAGTGGAAGAGGGAGAGTGTCGAAGAGGGAGAGAGTGTGGAAGAGGGCGAGAGTGTGGAAGAGGGAGAGAGTGTGGAAGAGGGAGAGAGAGTGGAAGAGGGAGAGTGGAAGAGGGAGAGAGAGTGGAAGAGGGAGACAGTGTGGAAGAGGGAGAGAGAGTGGAAGAGGGAGAGAGTGTGGAAGAGGGAGAGTGTGTGGAAGAGGGAGAGAGAGTGGAAGAGGGAGAGAGAGTGGAAGTGGGAGAGAGAGGGGAAGAGGGAGAGAGTGTTGAAGAGGGAGAGAGAGTGGAAGAGGGAGAGAGAGTGGAAGAGGGAGAGAGTGTGGAAGAGGGAGAGAGTGTGGAAGAGGGAGAGAGAGTGGATGAGGGAGAGAGAGTGGAAGAGGGAGAGAGTGTGGAAGAGGGAGAGAGAGTGGAAGAGGGAGAGAGTGTGGAAGAGGGAGAGAGTGTGGAAGAGGGAGAGAGAGTGGAAGAGGGAGAGAGAGTGGAAGAGGGAGAGAGAGTGGAAGAGGGAGAGAGGGGGAAGAGGGAGAGAGAGTGGAAGAGGGAGAGAGTGTCGAAGAGGGAGAGAGTGGAAGAGGGAGAGTGTCGAAGAGGGAGAGAGTGTGGAAGAGGGAGAGAGTGGAAGAGGGAGAGTGTCGAAGACGGAGAGAGTGTGGAAGAGGGAGAGAGTGTGGAAGAGGGAGAGAGTGTGGAAGAGGGAGAGAGAGTGGAAGAGGGAGAGAGAGTGGAAGAGGGAGACAGTGTGGAAGAGGGAGAGAGAGTGGAAGAGGGAGAGAGTGTGGAAGAGGGAGAGTGTGTGGAAGAGGGAGAGAGAGTGGAAGAGGGAGAGAGAGTGGAAGTGGGAGAGAGAGTGGAAGAGGGAGAGAGTGTTGAAGAGGGAGAGAGTGTTGAAGAGGGAGAGAGAGTGGAAGAGGGCGAGAGTGTGGAAGAGGGAGAGAGTGTGGAAGAGGGAGAGAGAGTGGAAGAGGGAGAGAGAGTGGAAGAGGGAGACAGTGTGGAAGAGGGAGAGAGAGTGGAAGAGGGAGAGAGTGTGGAAGAGGGAGAGTGTGTGGAAGAGGGAGAGAGAGTGGAAGAGGGAGAGAGAGTGGAAGTGGGAGAGAGAGTGGAAGTGGGAGAGAGAGTGGAAGAGGGAGAGAGTGTTGAAGAGGGAGAGAGAGTGGAAGAGGGAGAGAGAGTGGAAGAGGGAGAGAGTGTGGAAGAGGGAGAGAGTGTGGAAGAGGGAGAGAGAGTGGAAGAGGGAGAGAGAGTGGAAGAGGGAGAGAGTGTGGAAGAGGGAGAGAGAGTGGAAGAGGGAGAGAGTGTGGAAGAGGGATAGAGTGTGGAAGAGGGAGAGAGAGTGGAAGAAGGAGAGAGAGTGGAAGAGGGAGAGAGAGTGGAAGAGGGAGAGAGGGTGGAAGAGGGAGAGAGAGTGGAAGAGGGAGAGAGTGTCGAAGAGGGAGAGATTGGAAGAGGGAGAGTGTCGAAGAGGGAGAGAGTGTGGAAGAGGGAGAGAGTGGAAGAGGGAGAGTGTCGAAGACGGAGAGAGTGTGGAAGAGGGAGAGAGTGTGGAAGAGGGAGAGAGTGTGGAAGAGGGAGAGAGAGTGGAAGAGGGAGAGAGAGTGGAAGAGGGAGACAGTGTGGAAGAGGGAGAGAGAGTGGAAGAGGGAGAGAGTGTGGAAGAGGGAGAGTGTGTGGAAGAGGGAGAGAGAGTGGAAGAGGGAGAGAGAGTGGAAGTGGGAGAGAGAGTGGAAGAGGGAGAGAGTGTTGAAGAGGGAGAGAGTGTTGAAGAGGGAGAGAGAGTGGAAGAGGGAGAGAGTGTGGAAGAGGGAGAGAGTGGAAGAGGGAGACAGTGTGGAAGAGGGAGAGAGAGTGGAAGAGGGAGAGAGTGTGGAAGAGGGAGAGAGAGTGGAAGAGGGAGAGAGAGTGGAAGTGGGAGAGAGAGTGGAAGAGGGAGAGAGTGTGGAAGAGGGAGAGAGTGTGGAAGAGGGAGAGAGGTGGAAGAGGGAGAGAGTGTGGAAGAGGAGAGAGTGTGGAAGAGGGAGAGAGTGTGGAAGAGGGAGAGAGTGTGGAAGAGGGAGAGAGTGGAAGAGGCAGAGAGTGTGGAAGAGGGAGAGAGTGTGCAAGAGGGAGAGAGTGGAAGAGGGAGAGAGTGTGGAAGAGGGAGAGAGTGGAAGAGGGAGAGAGTGTGGAAGAGGGAGAGAGTGTGGAAGAGGGAGAGAGTGTGGAAGAGGGAGAGAGTGTGGAAGAGGGAGAGAATGTGGAAGAGGGAGAGAATGTGGAAGAGGGAGAGAGTGTGCAAGAGGGAGAGAGTGTGCAAGAGGGAGAGAGTGTGCAAGAGGGAGAGAATGTGGAAGAGGGAGAGAATGTGGAAGAGGGAGAGAGTGTGCAAGAGGGAGAGAGTGTGGAAGAGGGAGAGAATGTGGAAGAGGGAGAGAGTGGAATAGGGAGAGAGTGGAAGAGGGAGAGAGTGTGGAAGAGGGAGAGAGTGGAAGAGGGAGAGAGTGGAAGAGGGAGAGAGTGGAAGAGGGAGAGAGTGTGGAAGAGGGCGAGAGTGTGGAAGAGGGCGAGAGTGTGGAAGAGGGAGAGAGTGTGGAAGAGGGAGAGTGTGGAAGAGGGAGAGTGTGGAAGAGGGAGAGAGTGGAAGAGGGAGAGAGTGTGGAAGAGGGATAGAGTGTGGAAGGGGAGAGAGTGTGGAAGAGGGAGAGTGTGGAAGAGGGAGAGAGTGTGGAAGAGGGAGAGAGTGTGGAAGAGGGAGAGAGTGGAAGAGGGAGAGAGTGGAAGAGGGAGAGTGTGGAAGTGAGGGAGAGTGTGGAAGAGAGAGAGTGCGGAAGGAGAGAGTGGAAGAGGGAGGGAGTGGAAGAGGGGGAGTGTGGAAGTGAGAGAGAGAGAGTGGAAAAGGGAGAGAGTGGAAGAGGGAGAGAGTGTGAAAGAGGGAGAGAGTGTGGAAGAGGGAGAGAGTGTGGAAGAGGGAGGGAGTGAAAGAGGGAGCGACTCGAAGAGTGAGGGCGTGAAAGAGGTAGAGACTGGAAGAGGGAGAGAGCGTGGAAGAGGGAGAGAGAGGAAGAGGGAGAGAGTGTGGAAGAGGGAGAGAGTGTGGAAGAGGGAGAGTGTGGAAGAGGGAGAGAGTGGAAGAGGGAGAGAGTGGAAGAAGGAGAGAGTGTGGAAGAAGGAGAGAGTGTGGAAGAAGGAGAGAGTGCAAGAGGGAGAGTGTGGAAGTGAGAGAGAGAGAGTGGAAAAGGAAGAGAGTGGAAGAGGGAGAGAGTGTGAAAGAGGGAGAGAGTGTGGAAGAGGGAGAGAGTGTGGAAGAGGGAGGGAGTGAAAGAGGGAGCGACTCGAAGAGTGAGGGCGTGAAAGAGGTAGAGACTGGAAGAGGGAGGGAGCGTGGAAGAGGGAGAGAGAGGAAGAGGGAGAGAGTGTGGAAAAGGGAGAGAGTGGAAGAGGGAGAGATTGGAAGAGGGAGAGAGTGTGGAAGAGGGAGAGAGTGGAAGAGGGAGAGAGTGGAAGAGGGAGTGAGAGTGGAAGAGGGAGAGAGTGGAAGAGGGGGAGAGTGGAAGAGGGAGAGAGTGTGGAAGAGGGAGAGAGTGGAACAGGGGAGGGTGTGGAAGTGGGAGAGAGTGTGGAAGAGGGAGAGAGTGTGGAAGAGGGAGAGAGTGTGGAAGAGGGCGAGAGAGTGTGGAAGATGGAGGGAGAGAGTGGAAGAGGGAGAGAGTGGAAGAGGGAGAAAGTGTGGAAGAGGGCGAGAGAGTGTGGAAGAGGGAGAGTGTGGAAGAGGGGGAGGGTGGAAGAGGGAGTGAGTGTGGAAGAGGGAGATAGTGGAGGAGGGAGAGAGTTTGGAAGAGGGAGAGAGTGTGGAAGAGGGAGAGAGTGTGGAAGAGGGAGAGAGTGTGGAAGAGGGAGAGAGTGTGGAAGAGGGAGAGAGTGTGGAAGAGGGAGAGTGTGGAAGAGGGAGAGAGTGGAAGAGGGAGAGAGTGTGGAAGAGGGAGAGAGTGGAAAAGAGGGAGAGAGTGGAAGAGGGAGAGTGTGGAAGAGAGGGAGAGTGGAAGAGGGAGAGAGTGTGGAAGAGGGAGAGAGTGGAAGAGGGAGAGAGTGGAAGAGGGAGAGAGTGTGGAAGAGGGAGAGTGCGGAAGAAGGAGAGAGTGTGGAAGAGGGACAGTGTGGAAGAGAGGGAGAGTGTGGAAGAGGGAGAATGTGGAAGGTGGAGAGTGGTAGAGGGAGAGAGTGGAAGAGGGAGAGAGTGAAAGAGGGAGAGTGTGGAAGAGGCAGAGAGTGGAAGAGGCAGTGAGTGGAAGAGGCAGAGAGTGGAAGTGGGGGAGGGTGGAAGAGGGAGAAAGTGTGGACGAGGTAGAAAGTGGAAGAGGGACCGAGTGAAACAGGGAGAGAGTGTGGAAGAGGGAGAGAGTGGAAGAGGGAGAGAGTGTGGAAGAGGGAGTGAGAGTGGCAGAGGGAGAGAGTGGAAGAGGGAGAGAGAGGAAGAGGGAGTGAGCGGAAGAGGGAGAGAGAGGAAGAGGGAGTGAGCGGAAGAGGGAGAGAGAGGAAGAGGGAGAGAGCGGAAGAGGGAGAGAGAGGAAGAGGGAGAGAGTGGAAGAGGGAGAGAGCGGAAGAGGGAGAGAGTGTGGAAGAAGGAGGGAGTGGAAGAGGGAGAGAGTGTGGAAGAGGGAGAGAGTGTGGAAGAGGGAGAGAGTGGAAGAGGGAGAGAATGTGGAAGAGGGAGAGTGTGGAAGAGGGAGAGTGTGGAAGAGGGAGAGAGAGGAAGAGGGAGAGCGTGGAAGAGAGGGAGAATGTGGAAGAGGGAGAAAGTGGAAGAGGGAGAGAGTGTGGAAGAGGGAGAGAGTGTGGAAGAGGGAATAGAGTGTGGAAGAGGGGGAGAGAGTGGAAGAGGGAGAGAGTGTGAAAGAGGGAGAGAGTGTGGAAGAGGGAGAGAGTGTGGAAGAGGGAGGGAGTGAAAGAGGGAGCGACTCGAAGAGTGAGGGCGTGAAAGAGGTAGAGACTGGAAGAGGGAGGGAGCGTGGAAGAGGGAGAGAGAGGAAGAGGGAGAGAGTGTGGAAAAGGGAGAGAGTGGAAGAGGGAGAGAGTGGAAGAGGGAGAGTGTGGAAGAGGGAGAGAGTGGAAGAGGGAGAGAGTGGAAGAGGGAGAGAGTGGAAGAGGGAGTGAGAGTGGAAGAGGGGGAGAGTGGAAGAGGGAGAGAGTGTGGAAGAGGGAGAGAGTGGAACAGGGGAGGGTGTGGAAGTGGGAGAGAGTGTGGAAGAGGGAGAGAGTGTGGAAGAGGGAGAGAGTGTGGAAGAGGGCGAGAGAGTGTGGAAGATGGAGGGAGAGAGTGGAAGAGGGAGAGAGTGGAAGAGGGAGAAAGTGTGGAAGAGGGCGAGAGAGTGTGGAAGAGGGAGAGTGTGGAAGAGGGGGAGGGTGGAAGAGGGAGTGAGTGTGGAAGAGGGAGATAGTGGAGGAGGGAGAGAGTTTGGAAGAGGGAGAGAGTGTGGAAGAGGGAGAGAGTGTGGAAGAGGGAGAGAGTGTGGAAGAGGGAGAGAGTGTGGAAGAGGGAGAGAGTGTGGAAGAGGGAGAGAGTGTGGAAGAGGGAGAGAGTGTGGAAGAGGGAGAGAGTGTGGAAGAGGGAGAGAGTGTGGAAGAGGGAGAGAGTGTGGAAGAGGGAGAGAGTGGAAGAGGGAGAGTGTGGAAGAGGGAGAGAGTGGAAGAGGGAGAGAGTGTGGAAGAGGGAGAGAGTGGAAGAGGGAGAGAGTGGAAGAGGGAGAGAGTGTGGAAGAGGGAGAGTGCGGAAGAAGGAGAGAGTGTGGAAGAGGGACAGTGTGGAAGAGGGAGAGTGTGGAAGAGGGAGAGAGTGTGGAAGAGGGAGAGTGTGGAAGAGAGGGAGAGTGGAAGAGGGAGAGAGTGGAAGAGGGAGAGAGTGGAAGAGGGAGAGAGTGTGGAAGAGGGAGAGTGCGGAAGAAGGAGAGAGTGTGGAAGAGGGACAGTGTGGAAGAGAGGGAGAGTGTGGAAGAGGGAGAATGTGGAAGGTGGAGAGTGGTAGAGGGAGAGAGTGGAAGAGGGAGAGAGTGAAAGAGGGAGAGTGTGGAAGAGGCAGAGAGTGGAAGAGGCAGTGAGTGGAAGAGGCAGAGAGTGGAAGTGGGGGAGGGTGGAAGAGGGAGAAAGTGTGGACGAGGTAGAAAGTGGAAGAGGGACCGAGTGAAACAGGGAGAGAGTGTGGAAGAGGGAGAGAGTGGAAGAGGGAGAGAGTGTGGAAGAGGGAGTGAGAGTGGCAGAGGGAGAGAGTGGAAGAGGGAGAGAGAGGAAGAGGGAGTGAGCGGAAGAGGGAGAGAGAGGAAGAGGGAGTGAGCGGAAGAGGGAGAGAGAGGAAGAGGGAGAGAGCGGAAGAGGGAGAGAGAGGAAGAGGGAGAGAGTGGAAGAGGGAGAGAGCGGAAGAGGGAGAGAGTGTGGAAGAGGGAGAGAGTGGAAGAGGGAGAGAGTGTGGAAGAGAGAGAGAGTGTGGAAGAGGGAGAGAGTGGAAGAGGGAGAGAGAGTGGAAGAGGGAGAGAGTGTGGAAGAGGGAGAGAGTGGAAGAGGGAGAGAGTGGAAGAGGGAGAGAGAGAGTGGAAGAGGGAGAGAGTGTGGAAGAGGGAGAGAGTGTGGAAGAGGGAGAGAGTGGAAGAGGGAGAGAGAGTGGAAGAGGGAGAGTGTGGAAGAGAGAGAGTGGAAGAGGGAGAGAGAGAGTGCAAGAGGGAGAGAGTGTGGAAGAGAGAGAGTGTGGAAGAGGGAGAGATTGGACGAGGGAGAGTGTGGAAGAGGGAGAGTGTGGAAGTGAGGGAGAGTGTGGAAGACCACTAACTACACATACTTGGGCTTAAAAATCAGTTCTGCGGGAAATTTCCATCTGGCTGTGAATGAACTGAAAGGGAAAGCAAGAAGGACTTTTTATGCCATTAAAAAATCAATCCAAATAGAAATCCCAATTAGCATTTGGCTCAAAATTTTCAAATCGGTAATTGAACCAATTGCACTCTATGGCAGTGAGGTGTGGGGACCGCTAACACAACAAGAATTCGCAAAATGGGACAAACACCCAATTGAGATCCTACATGCAGAATTCTGTAAAAGTATCCTCCGGACTCAAAGGAAAACCGTAAACAATGCATGCAGGGCAGAACTAGGCCAATATCCATTAATAATCACTATCCAAAAAAGAGGCACCAAATTTTGGAAACACCTAGAAATGAGCAACCCCCGATGCTATCATTACGAAGCCCTGAAATGCCAAGAGAGGACCATAAAGATGAATACCCTCAGTCAACTAGTCCTGGGACTCAGTGAAGTAACTACTAACAATAACCAGCCCCAGGACAGTGACAGCGTAACACAAAGAATTCGACCCAACACAATCGTCGCTAAGCAAAAGGAAAAATATCTGTCATATTGGGCAGAAACAACAAAAACCCAAAGCAAACTCAATTGCTACTTGGCCCTAAACAGACAATACAACATGGCTGATTACCTGACCATGGTAAAGGATAGCAAACTGAGAAAAACCTTGACAATGTACAGGCTTAGTGAACATAGCCTGGCGATCGAAAAAGGTAGACACAGGCAGACCCGGCTACCAAGAGAGGACAGGATATGCTCTCACTGCAGTCAGGGAGTGGTGGAGACAGAGATGCACTTCCTCACAGCTTGTCGAAAATATCAGGGCATAAGGGAGAATTTCTACCCAAAATTCACAAAAATATGCCCGGAATTCAGAAATTTGAATGACGACCGAAAACTCCCATACCTACTAGGGGAAGAGAGAAATTGTGTAACACTAGCGGCACACTAAGTTACAGCTTGCCATAAACAGAGGGACAACCACTAAATATAAGAAAAGAGTATATATAAATTATATGAATGTATATTTATACACTCAGGGATATATCTGTTTATACACTGTATGGATAGTTCTGTATTTTTGTGTACAAACATGAATGTTTTTCGATGATTTGGCAACATAAGATGTAACTTGTCATGCCAATCAAGCGATTTGAATTGAATTGAATTGAATTGAATGTGGAAGAGGGAGTGTGGTAGAGGGAGAGAGTGGAAGAGGGAGAGTGTGGAAGAGGGAGAGAGTGGAAGAGGGAGAGAGTGGAAGAGGGAGAGAGTGGAAGAGGGAGAGAGTGGAAGTGAGGGAGAGTGTGGAAGAGGGTGTATGTGGAAGAGGGAGTGTGGTAGAGGGAGAGAGTGGAAGAAGGAGAGAGTGTGGAAGAGAGAGAGTGCGGAAGGAGAGAGTGGAAGAGGGAGAGAGTAGAAGAGGGGGAGTGTGGAAGAGAGAGAGAGAGAGTGGAAGAGGGAGAGAGTGTGAAAGAGGGAGAGAGTGTGGAAGAGGGAGAGAGTGTGGAAGAGGGAGGGAGTGAAAGAGGGAGCGACTAGAAGAGTGAGGGAGTGAAAGAGGTAGAGACTGGAAGAGGGAGAGAGCGTGGAAGAGGGAGAGAGAGGAAGAGGGAGAGAGTGTGGAAGAGGGAGAGTGTGTGGAAGAGGGAGAGAGTGGAAGAGGGAGAGAGTGGAAGAGGGAGAGAGTGGAAGAGGGAGAGAGTGGAAGAGGGAGAGAATGGAAGAGGGAGAGAGTGGCAGAGGGAGAGAGTGGAAGACGGGGAGGGTGGAAGAGGGGGAGAGTGGAAGAGGGGGAGGGTGGAAGAGGGGGAGAGTGAAGGAGGGAGAGAGTGGAAGAGGGAGTGAGAGTGGAAGAGGGAGAGAGTGGAAGAGGGAGAGAGTGGAAGAGGGAGAGAGTGGAAGAGGGGGAGGGTGGAAGAGGGGGCGAGTGAAAGAGGGAGAGAGTGGAAGAGGCAGAGAGAGGAAGAGGGAGAGAGTGTGGAAGAGGGAGAGAGTGTGGAAGTGGGAGAGAGTGTGGAAGAGGGAGAGAGTGTGGAAGAGGGAGAGAGTGTGGAAGAGGGCGAGAGAGTGTGGAAGATGGAGGGAGAGAGTCGAAGAGGGAGAGAGTGGAAGAGGGGGAGAGTGGAAGAGGGAGAGAGTGTGGAAGAGGGAGAGAGTGTGGAAGAGGGAGAGAGTGTGGAAGAGGGAGAGAGTGTGGAAGAGGGAGAGAGTGTGGAAGAGGGAGAGAGTGGAAGAGGGAGAGAGTGGAAGAGGGAGTGAGAGTGGCAGAGGGAGTGAGTGGAAGAGGGAGCATGTGGAAGAGGGAGAGAGTGTGGAAGAGGGAGAGAGTGGAAGAGGGGGAGGGTGGAAGAGAGAGAGGGTGGAAGAGGGAGAGGGTGGAAGAGGGAGAGAATGTGGAAGAGGGAGAGAGTGGAAGAGGCAGAGAGAGAAAGAGGGAGAGTGTGGAAGAGGGAGAGAGTGGAAGAGGGGGTGAGTGGAAGAGGGAGAGAGTGTGGAAGAGGGAAGAGTACATTGTCAATGGTAGGTTCATGGGAGACTACCTAGGAAGATCCACCTATTGCTCAGCTCTTGGCTTCAGCACCGTAGACTATATGATTACAGATCTGGACCCATCCTCTTTCAGAGCATTCACAGTCAAACCACAAACAACACTGTCAGATCACAGTCAAATTACTGCCTATCTTAAAAGGACAGAAACAACCAACACAGAAACACAACCCAGTAAGCTGTACAACATTAAAAAATCCTACAGATGGGCCAAAAACAGCACGGGAAAATACCAGAAAGCAATTAGCAATCAATCAACTCAAGCTCTCTTGGACACATTTCTGGAAAACACATGCACACACAATAAAGAAGGTGTAAACTGGGCAGTGAATAACCTAAATAATATTTTTGATAATTTGGCATCAATGTCAAACTTGAAAGTTCGCAAGAATAAACCCAAAACAAAAAACTACGAAAAATGGTTTGACTCCGATTGCCAGAACATGAGGAAAAAACTCAGAAAAATATCAAACCAAAAACACAGACAGCCAGAAAACGAGGAATTACGCCTTACTTATTGTCAGGCACTAACACAATACAAAAACACACTGAGAACCAAGAATGGGCAGTATATTAAGAATACACTCAGCTCCTTTGAGGAATCCATTGATTCCAATTGTTTCTGGGACAACTGGAATACATTAGTCAAAAAACAACACGATGAATTGGCCATTCAAAATGGAGACACATGGGAAAACCATTTTGAAAAATTATACCAGAAAAACACACTAAGCCCAGAGCAATACCAAATGTGCGAAAAACTGGAAAAGCTTGAATTGGCCATAAAAGATAACCAAAACCCGCTAGACCCCATAATAACTGAAAAAGAGCTAATTGAAAAACTCAAGGACCTGCGACCAGGAAAAGCTTGCGATGCAGACGACATCCTAAGCAAGATGATTAAACACACGGACGATAAAATGAAATTGGCTATCCTGAAACTCTTCAACTAGGTTCTGAGTGTCGGTTACTTCCCTGATATCAGGAACAAAGGACTCATAACGCCCATATACAAAAGTGGAGACAAAGTTGACCCAAATAACTATCGAGGCATCTGTGTAAACAGTAACCTGGGGAAGGTATTCTGTAGTATCATAAACAAAAGACTTATAAACTTCCTTGAGGAGCACGTCTTGAGTAAAAGCCAAATTAGATTCCTACCAAACTATAGAACATCAGATCATATCTTCAACCTGCAGAGCCTAATTGACAAACATGTTCATCAAAACAAAAGCAAAATTTTTGCCTGCTTTATAGATTTCCAGAAGGCTTTCGATTCCATCTGGCACGACGGTCTATTCTTGAAACATATTGAAAGTGGTGTAGGGGGAAAAACATATGATGTAATTAAATCAATGTATACAAACAATAAATGTGCAGTTAAAATTGGAGACAAACAAACAAAATACTTCCCACAGGGGCATGGTGTGATGCAGGGCTCGCCCATCTCACCGAAACTCTTTAATATTTACATAAATGAATTGGCAAAACTACTTGAACAATCTACAGCACCCGGCCTCACCCTATATGAATCCAAGGTTAAATTCCTCCTCTATGCAGATGACCTGGTTCTGCTGTCACCAACTAAGGAGGGTCTACAGCAGAACCTGGATCTGCTAGAGTCATTCTGTCAGACCTGGGCCCTGACAATAAACCCCCAAAAAACCAAAGTCCTTGTGTTCCAGCAAAGATCCAGACATCAGGGACCCAGAATAAATTTCACACTAGGAAGAACTAAAATTGAACAAACCACTAACTACACATACGTGGGCTTAAAAATCAGTTCTACGGGAAATTTTCATCTGGCTGTGAATGAACTGAAAGAGAAAGCAAGAAGGGCTTTCTATGCCATTAAAAAATCAATCCAAACAGAAATTCCAATTAGCATTTGGCTCAAAATGTTTAAATCAGTAATTCAACCAATTGCACTCTATGGCAGTGAGGTGTGGGGACCGCTAACACAACAAGAATTCGCAAAATGGGACAAACACCCAATTGAGATCCTACATGCAGAATTCTGTAAAAGTATCCTCCGGACCCAAAGGAAAACCATAAACAATGCATGCAGAGCAGAACTAGGCCAATATCCATTAATAATTACTATCCAAAAAAGAGCCACCAAATTTTGGAAACACCTAAAAATGAGCAACCCCCACTGCTATCATTACGAAGCCCTGAAATGCCAAGAGAGGACCATAAAGATGAATACCCTCAGTCAACTAGTCCTGGGACTCAGTGAAGTAACTACTAACACTACCAACAATAACCAGCCCCAGGACAGTGACATCGTAGCACAGAGAACTTGACCCAACACAATTGTCACTAAGCAAAAGGAAAAATATCTGTCATATTGGGCAGAAACAACAAAAACCCAAAACAAACTCAATTGCTACTTGGCCCTAAACAGACAATACAACATGGCTGAATACCTGACCATGGTAAAGGATAGCAAACTGAGAAAAACCTTGACAATGTACAGACTTAGTGAACATAGTCTGGCCATCGAAAAAGGCAGACACAGGCAGACCCGGCTGCCAAGAGAGGACAGGATATGCTATCACTGCAGTCAGGGAGTGGTGGTAACAGAGATGCACTTCCTCACAGGTTGTGGAAAATATCAGGGCATCAGGGAGAATTTCTACCCAAAATTCACAAAATTTTGCCCTGAATTCAGAAATTTGAATGACGACCAAAAACTCCCATACCTACTAGGGGAACAGAGAAATTGTGCAACCTTAGCGGCACACTATGTTACAGCTTGCCATAAACAGAGGGACAACCATTAAATCTAAGAAAAGAGTATATACAAATTATATGAATGTATATTTATACACTCAGGGATATATCTGTTTATACACTGTATGGATAGATCTGCGTTTATGTGTTCAACCATAAATGTTTTTCGATGCTTTGGCAACATAAGATGTACCTTGTCATGCCAATAAAGCGATTTGAATTCAATTGAATTGAAATTGAGTGGAAGAGGGAGAAAGTGGGAGAGGGAGAGAGTGTGGAAGAGGGAGCGAGTGTGGAAGAAGGAGGGAGTGGAAGAGGGAGAGAGTGTGGAAGAGGGAGAGAGTGTGGAAGAGGGAGAGAGTGGAAGAGGGAGAATGTGGAAGAGGGAGAGAGTGTGGAAGAGGGGGAGTGTGGAAGAAGGATGGAGTGGAAGAGGGAGAGAGTGTGGAAGAGGGAGAGAGTGTGGAAGAGGGAGAGAGTGGAAGAGGGAGAATGTGGAAGAGGGAGAGAGTGTGGAAGAGGGAGAGAATGTGGAAGAGGGAGAGTGTGGAAGAGGGAGAGAGAGGAAGAGGGAGAGAGTGGAAGAGAGGGAGAATGTGGAAGAGGGAGAAAGTGGAAGAGGGAGAGAGTGTGGAAGAGGGAGAGAGTGGAAGAGGGAATAGAGTGTGGAAGAGGGGGAGAGTGTGGAAGAGGGAGAGAGTGTGGAAGAGGGAGAGAGTGGAAGAGGGAGAATGTGGAAGAGGGAGATGGAAGAGGGAGAGAGTGGAAGAGGGAGAGTGTGGAAGAGGGAGAGAGTGGAAGAGGGAGAGAGTGGAAGAGGGAGAGAGTGGAAGAGGGGGAGAGTGTGGAAGAGGGAGAGAGTGTGGAAGAGGGAGAGAGTGGAAGAGGGAGAGTGTGGAAGAGGGAGAGAGTGTGGAAGAGGGAGAGAGTGGAAGAGGGAGAGAGTGGGAGAGGGAGAGTGTGGAAGAGGGAGAGAGAGTGGAAGGGGGAGAGAGTGGGAGAGGGAGAGTGTGGAAGAGGGAGAGACTGTGGAAGAGGGAGAGAGTGGGAGAGGGAGAGAGTGGGAGAGGGAGAGAGTGTGGAAGAGGGAGAGAGTGGAAGAGGGAGAGTGTGGAAGAGGGAGAGTGTGGAAGAGGGAGAGAGTGGAAGAGGGAGAGTGTGGAAGAGGGAGAGAGTGGAAGAGGGAGAGAGTGGAAGAGGGGGAAGAGTGTGGAAGAGGGAGAGAGTGGAAGAGGGAGAGTGTGGAAGAGGGAGAGTGTGGAAGAGGGAGAGAGTGGAAGAGGGAGAGTGTGGAAGAGGGAGAGTGTGGAAGAGGGAGAGAGTGGAAGAGGGGGAGAGAGTGTGGAGAGTGAGAGTGTGGAAGAGGGGGAGAGTGGAAGAGGGAGAGAGTGGAAGAGGGAGAGAGTGGAAGAGGGAGAGAGAGTGGAAGAGGGGGAGAGTGGATGAGGGGGAGAGTGGAAGAGGGAGAGTGAGAGTGTGGAAGAGGGAGAGAGTTGGAAGAGGGGAGAGAGAGTGGGAGAGTGAGAGTGTGGAAGAGGGAGAGAGTGGAAGAGGGAGAGAGAGTGGAAGAGGGAGAGAGAGTGGAAGAGAGGGAGAGAGTGTGAAGAGGGAGAGAGTGGAAGAGGGAGAGAGTGGAAGAGGGAGAGAGTGTGGAAGAGGGAGAGAGAGTGGAAGAGGGAGAGAGTGTGGGAAGTGAGAGGGAGGGAGTGTGGAAGAGGGAGAGAGTGTGGAAGAGGGAGAGAGTGTGGAAGAGGGAGAGAGTGTGAAGAGGGGAGAGAGTGTGGAAGTGGGAGAGAGTGTGGAAGAGGGAGAGAGTGTGGAAGAGGGAGAGAGTGTGGAAGAGGGAGAGAGGTGTGGAAGAGTGGAGAGAGTGTGGAAGAGGGAGAGAGAGTGTGGAAGAGGGAGAGAGTGTGGAAGAGGGAGAGAGTGTGGAAGAGGGAGAGTGGAAGAGGGAGAGAGTGGAAGAGGGAGAGAGTGGAAGAGGGAGAGAGTGTGGAAGAGGGAGAGAGTGTGGAAGAGGGAGAGAGTGTGGAAGAGGGAGAGAGGTGGAAGAGGGAGAGTGTGGAAGAGGGAGAGAGTGGGAAGAGGGAGAGGAGTGTGGAAGAGGGAGAGAGAGTGGAAGAGGGAGAGAGTGGAAGAGGGAGAGAGTGGAAGAGGGAGAGAGTGTGGAAGAGGGAGAGAGTGGAGAGGAGAGGGAGAGAGTGGAAGAGGGAGAGTGTGGAAGAGGAGAGAGTGTGGAAGAGGGAGAGTGAGAGGGAGTGTGGAAGAGGGAGAGTGTGGAAGAGGGAGAGAGTGTGGAAGAGGGAGAGAGTGTGGAAGAGGGAGAGAGTGTGGAAGAGGGAGAGAGTGTGGAAGAGGGAGAGAGTGTGAAGAGGGAGAGAGTGAAGATGGAAAGTGTGGAAGAGGGAGAGAGAGTGGAAGAGGGAGAGAGAGTGAAGAGGGAGAGAGTGTGGAAGAGGGAGAGGGTGGTGAGTGTGGAAGAGGGAGAGAGTGTGGAAGAGGGAGAGAGTGTGGAAGAGGGAGGAGTGTGGAAGAGGGAGAGAGTGTGGAAGAGGGAGAGAGTGGAAGAGGGAGAGAGTGGAAGAGGGAGAGAGTGTGGAAGAGGGAGAGAGTGGAGAGGTGAGAGTGTGAAGAGGGAGGAGTGTGGAAGAGGAGAGGGTGTGGAAGAGGGAGAGGGTGTGGAAGAGGGAGAGAGAGTGGGAAGAGGGAGAGAGTGGAAGAGGGAGAGAGTGGAAGAGGGAGAGAGTGGAAGAGGGGGAGAGTGGAAGAGGGGAGAGTGGAAGAGGGAGAGAGTGAAGAGGGAAATGTGGAAGAGGGAGAGAGAGTGGAAGAGGGAGAGAGTGGAAGAGGGAAAATGTGGAAGAGGGAGAGAGTGGAAGAGGGAGAGAGTGGAAGAGGGAGAGAGTGGGAGAGGGAGCGAGTGTGGAAGAGGTAGATTGTGGAAGAGGAGGAGAGGTGTGGAAGAGGAGAGACTGGAAGAAGGAGAGAGTGGAAGAGGGAGAGACTGGAAGCGTCAGCGGGAATCTCGAGCGGCAGAGCGGGGCTATAAAAGGCCCCAGAGACCAGGTAAGGCCTCACAGCGTCGGCGGGGAATCTTGAACGGCAGAGCGGGGCTATAAAAGGCCCCAGAGACCAAGTAAGGCCTCACAGCGTCGGCGGGAATCTGGAGCGGCAGAGTGGGGTATAAAAGGCCCCAGAGAGCAGGTAAGGCCTCACAGCGTCGGTGGGAATCTTGAGCGGCAGAGCGGGGCTATAAAAGGCCCCAGAGACCAGGTAAGGCCTCACAGCGTCGGCGGGAATCTCGTGCGGCAGAGTGGGGTATAAAAGGCCCCAGAGGCCAGGTAAGGCCTCACAGCGTCGGCGGGAATCTCGAGCGGCAGACTGGGGCTATAAAAGGCCCCAGAAACCAGATAAGGCCTCACAGCCGTCGGCGGGAATCTCGAGCGGCAGAGCAGGGCTATAAAAGGCCCCCAGAGACCAGGTAAGGCCTCACAGCGTCGGCGGGAATCTCGAGCGGCAGAGCGGGGCTATAAAAGGCCCCAGAGACCAGGTAAGGCCTCACAGCGTCGGCGGGAATCTCGAGCAGCAGAGCGGGGCTATAAAAGGCCCCAGAGACCAGGTAAGGCCTCACAGCGTCGGCGGGAATCTCGAGCGGCAGAGCGGGCTATAAAAGGCCCCAGAGACCAGGTAAGGCCTCACAGCGTCGGCGGGAATCTCGAGCGGCAGAGCGGGGCTATAAAAGGCTCCAGAGACCAGGTAAGGCCTCACAGCGTCGGCTGGGAATCTCGAGCGGCAGAGCGGGGCTATAAAAGGCCCCAGAGACCAGGTAAGGCCTCACAGCGTCGGCGGGAATCTCGAGCGGCAGAGCGGGGGCTATAAAAGGCCCCAGAGACACAGCGTCGGCGGGAATCTCGAGCGGCAGAGCGGGGCTATAAAAGGCCCCAGAGACCAGGTAGGTTTACCAGTCTCCGAACTCGGAGGGAAGGAGAGAGGTAAAAAGTAATCCAAGTGTGACGTCACCAGAAAGCGGGTAAGTGATTGGTTGGTAAGTATTTCTCTCTTTTTTAATCTTAAACTCTGTGGTTTATAGTTTCTAAGGTGCGATATTCATCATCTAGAATCGGAGCAGAGGGTATTTAAAAATACTGTTAATAAATTTAATTAATTACATAAAATGGGAGATCAGGTGATGTGTTGCTGCTGCAATATGTGGGAGCTGGTGGACACCATTGATGCTCACAGTGATCACATTTGCAGTAAGTGTTGGCTGCTCGAGGAATTCCGGCTCTGCGTTGAAGAGTTGGAGTCCGAGCTTCAAACACTGAGACACATCAGAGAGGGGGAGAGTTACCTGGACTCTGTGTATCAGGAGGTAGTCACACCAATTAGAATAATTAATTCAGATGTAGCCCGTGGCCAGGGTCAGGATGGTGTGACTAGAAGTGAGGCAGGTATGGGGATCCAGGAGGTAGTGTTGGAGGAGCCGCAGCCCTTGCTCTTGTCCAACAGGTTTGAGGCTCTTACTCCCTGTGAGGATGGGAACAGGGACTGCGGGGAGGATGAGCAACCTGGCCACAGCACCGTGGAGCGGGGGGCCATTCAAGTTGGGGGGAGTTAAAAGAAATGGTGTAGTGGTAGGGATAGTATCGTCAGGGGGATAGATAGAGTTCTTTGCAGCCGAGAGCGAGAGTCCCGAAGGCTGTGTTGCCTGCCCGGTGCCAGGGTTAAGGACATCTCCTCTGGGCTGGAGAGAAACTTGGAGTGGGAGGGGGAGGATCCAGTTGTCGTGGTCCATGTTGGTACCAATGACATAGGTAGGACAAGGAAGGAGGTTCTGCTGAGGGAGTTTGAGCAGCTAGGGGCCAAATTAAAAAGCAGAACCACAAGGGTAATAATCTCTGGATTACTACCTGAGCCACGTGCAAATTTGGCTAGGGTAAATAAAATTAGAGAGATAAATGCGTGGCTCAAAGACTGGTGTGGGAGAAATGGGTTTTGCTTCCTGGGACACTGGCATCAGTACTGGGACAGGAGAGAGCTATTCCGTTGGGACGGACTTCACTTGGCCAGTGCTGGGACTAGAATCCTGGCGAATCCAATAACTAGGGCTGTAGAGAGGGCTTTAAACTAATTAGTGGGGGGAGGTTTTAAGAGAGCGAAAAATAAAAATGGCAGCGGAGAAGGCAATAGAGCAAGGTAACAGTGGGGGAATTAAAAACCAGAGCGTGTCAGGAAGGGACAGAATGTACAATGATAAAGGTAAAGTAGTAAAAGGGGTAAAAGCAGGAATAAATTGTCAGAAAACATATTTGAAAGTTCTTTATCTGAATGCACGCAGCATTCGTAACAAAATTGACGAGTTGACGGTACAAATAACTGCACGTGGGTATGATCTGGTGGCCATTACGGAAACATGGCTGCAAGATAATCATGACTGGGAACTAAACATACAAGGGTATTTGACAATTAGGAAGGACAGACAGGAAGGAAAGGGAGGTGGGGTTGCTATGTTAATCAAGGATGGAATCACTGCAATAGTCAGAAATGATATTGGGTCAAAGGATCAGGATAGTGAAACAGTTTGGGTGGAGATAAGGAATAATAAGGGGAAAAAGTCACTAGTGGGCATAGTCTATAGGCCTCCTAACAGTTGCAACTCTGTTGGTCGGAGTATAAATCAGGAAATAGTTGGGGCTTGTAATAAGGGAACAGCTATAATCATGGGGATTTTAACTTTCATATTGACTGGACTAATCAAATTGGGCATGGTAGCATTGAGGAAGGGTTCATAGAATGTATTAGGGACGGGTTCCTTGAGCAGTATGTAACTGAACCAACCAGGGGGCAGGCAATCTTAGATCTGATCCTGTGTAATGAGACAGGATTAATAAAAAATGTCCTAGTAAAGGATCCCCTTGGAATGAGTGACCATAATATGGTTGAATTCCAAATTCAGTTTGAGGGTGAGAGAGTTGGATCTCAAACCAGCGTACTAAGCTTAAATAAAGGAGACTATGAAGGTATGAGAGTAAAATTGACTAAAGTGGACTGGGAAAACAGATTAAAGTGTAAGACGGTACAAGAGCAGTAGTCTACATTCAAGGAGATATTTCACATCTTTCAAGATAAATATATTCCACTGAGGAAAAAGGGGAGTAAAAGAAAAGACAGCCATCCGTGGCTGAGTAAAGTAATAAAGGATAGTATTCGACTGAAAACAAGGGCATATAAAGTAGCCAAATCTAGTGGGAGGATAGAACATTGGGAAGCATTTAAAGCCAGCAAACAATAACTAAAAGATTAATTAAGAAAGAGAAGATAGATTATGAAAGTAAACTAGCAAAAAATATAAAAACAGATAGCAAGAGTTTCTACAGCTATATAAAAAGAAAAAGGGTGGCTAAAGTGAACGTTGGTCCCTTAGAGGATGGGACCAGGAAACTAGTGGTGGGGAACATGGAGATGGCAAAGACGCTGAACAAATATTTTGTATCAGTCTTTACAGTAGAGGACACTAAAAATATCCCAACACTGGACAAACAGGGGGCAATGGGGGGGGGGGGGGGAGGAGCTAAAGACGATTAAAATCACTAAGGAGATGGTACTCAGTAAAATAATGGGACTTAAGGCGGATAAATCCCCCGGACCTGATGGCCTACATCCTAGGGTCTTGAGAGAAGTGGCGGTAGGGATTGTGGATGCATTGGTGATCATTTTCCAGAACTCCCTGGACTCAGGAAAGGTCCCGGCAGATTGGAAAACTGCTAATGTAACACCCTTATTTAAGAAGGGAAGTAGACAAAAAGCTGGAAACTATAGACCAGTTAGCCTAACATCTGTGGTTGGCAAAATGTTGGAGTCCATTATTAAGGAAACAGTAACAGAGCATTTGGATAAACATAATTTAATAGGACAGAGTCAGCATGGTTTTAAGAAGGGGAAGTCATGTTTGACAAATTTGCTCGAATTCTTTGAGGATGTAACATACAGGGTGGATAAAGGGGAACCAGTGGATGTAGTGTATTTGGACTTCCAAAAGGCATTTGACAAGGTTCCACACAAAAGATTACTGATCAAGATAAAAAATCACGGGATTGGGGGTAATATACTGGCATGGGTGGAAGATTGGCTATCTAACAGAAAACAAAGAGTTGGGATAAATGGTTCGTTCTCGGGCTGGCAATCAGTAACTAGTGGTGTTCCGCAGGGGTCAGTGCTGGGACCCCAACTCTTTACAATCTATATTAACGATTTGGAGGAAAGGACCGAGTGCAACATATCCAAGTTTGCCGATGATACAAAGATGGGAGGGAAAGCAGTGAGTGAGGAGGACATAAAAAACCTGCAAAAGGACATAGACAGGCTAAGTGAGTGGGCAGAGATTTGGCAGATGCAATATAATGTTGGAAAGTGTGAGGTTATGCACTTTGGCAGAAAAATCAAAGAGCAAGTTATTATCTAAATGGAGAGAAACTGCAAAGTGCTACAGTACAAAGGGATCTGGGGGTCCTGGTGCATGAAACACAAAAAGTTAGTATGCAGGTGCAGCAGGTGATCAGGAAGGCCAATGGAATTTTGGCTTTTATTGCAAGGGGGCTGGAGTATAAAAACAGGGAAGTCTTGCTGCAGTTATACAGGGTATTGGTGAGGCCACACCTGGAATACTGCGTGCAGTTTTGGTTTCCATATTTAAGAAAAGATATACTTGCTCTTGAGGCGGTTCAGAGAAGGTTCACTCGGTTGATTCCAGAGATGAGGGGGTTGACGTATGAGGAAAGGTTGAGTAGGTTGGGACTCTACTCATTGGAGTTCAGAAGAATGAGAGGCGATCTTATCGAAACATATAAGATTGTGAGGGGGCTTGATCGGGTGCATGCGGTGAGGATGTTTCCACTGATGGGTGAGACTAGAACTAGGGGGCATAATCTTAGAATAAGGGGCTGCCCTTTCAAAACTGAGATGAGGAGAAACTTCTTCACTCAGAGGGTAGTAAATCTATGGAATTTGCTACCCCAGAGAGCTGTGGAATCTGCAACATTAAATACATTTAAAATAGAGATAGACATTTTCCTAGCAGATAAGGGAATTAGGGTTTACGGGGAGAGGGCAGGGAAGTGGACGTGAGTCTAGATTCAGATCAGCCATGATCCGATTGAATGGCGGAGCAGGCGCGAGGGGCCGTATGGCCTACTCCTGCTCCTATTTCTTATGTTCTTATCTTTTATGGAAGAGGGAGAGAGTGTGGAAGAGGGAGAGTGTGGAAGAGGGAGAGAGTGTGGAAGAGGGAGAGAGTGTGGAAGAGGGAGAGAGTGTGGAAGAGGGAGAGAGTGTGGAAGAGGGAGAGAGTGTGGAAGAGCTGGAGTGTGTGGAAGAGGGAGAGAGCGTGGAAGAGGGGGAAGTGTGGAAGAGGGAGGGAGTGTGGAAGAGAGAGAGAGTGTGGAAGAGGGAGAGAGTGTGGAAGAGTGGGAGAGTGGAAGATGGAGAGAGTGTGGAAGAGGAAGGGAGTGTGGAAGAGAGAGAGAGTGTGGAAGAGGGAGAGAGTGTGGAAGAGTGGGAGAGTGGAAGATGGAGAGAGTGTGGAAGATGGAGAGAGTGTGGAAGAGGGAGAGAGTGTGGAAGAGGGAGAGAGTGTGGAAGAGGGAGAGAGTGGAAGAGGGATAGAGTGGAAGAGGGAGAGAGTGGAAGAGGGAGAGAGTGTGGAGGAGAGAGAGTGGAAGAGGGAGAGAGAGTGGAAGAGGAAGAGAGAGGAAGACGGAGAGAGTGGAAGAGGGAGAGAGTGTGGAAGAGGGAGAGAGTAGAAGAGGGAGAGAGTGTGGAAGAGGGAGAGAGTATGGAAGAGGGAGAGAGTGGACGAGGGAGAGAGTCTGGAAGAGGGAGAGTGCGGAAGAGGGAGAGAGTGGAACAGGGAGAGAGTGTGGAGGAGAGAGAATTCGACCCAACGCAATTGTCACTAAACAAAAGGAAAAATATCTGACATATTGGACAGAAACAACAAAAACCCAAAACAAACTCGATTGCTACTTGGCCCTAAACAAACAATACAACATGGTTGAATACCTGACCACGGTAAAAGATAGCAAATTGAGAAAAACCTTGACTATGTACAGACTTAGTGAGCATAGCCTGGCCATCGAAAAAGGCAGACACAGACAGACCTGGCTGCCAAGAGAGGACAGGGTATGCTATCACTGCAGTCAGGGAGTGGTGGGGACAGAGATGCACTTCCTCACAGCTTGTGGAAAATATCAGGGCATAAGGGGGAATTTCTACCCAAAATTCATAAAAATATGCCCTGAATTCAAAAAATTGAATGACGATCATAAACTCCCATACCTATTAGGAGAACAGAGAAATTGCGTAACTTTAGCGACAAACTATGTTACAGCTTGCCATAAGCAGAGGGACAACCATTAAATCTAAGAAAAGAGTATATACATATTATATGAGTGTATATTTATGCACACAGGGATATATCTGTTTATACACTGTATGGATAGATCTGCGTTTGTGTGTTCAACCATAAATGTTTTTTTTCGGTGCTTTGGCAACATAAGATGTACCTTGTCATGCCACTAAAGCAATTTGAATTCAATTGAATTGAGTGTGGAGGAGGGAGAGTGTGGAAGAGCAGGAGAGTGGAAGAGGGAGAGAGTGTGGAAGAGAGAGAGAGTATGGAAGAGGGAGAGAGTGTGGAAGAGCGGGAGAGTGTAGAAGAGGGAGAGAGCGTGGAAGAGGGAGGGAGTGTGGAAGAGAGAGAGAGTGTGGAAGAGGGAGAGAGTGGAAGAGGGAGAGAGCGGAAGAGGGAGCGAGTGTGGAAGAGGGGGAGAGTGTGGAAGAGGGAGAGAGTGTGGAAGAGGGAGAGACTGTGGAAGAGGGAGAGACTGTGGAAGAGGGGGAGAATGTGGAAGAGCGGGTCAGCGTGGAAGAGGGAGGGAGTGTGGAAGAGAGAGAGAGTGTGGAAGAGGGAGAGAGTGTGGAAGAGGGAGAGAGTGTGGAAGAGGGAGAGAGTGTGGAAGAGGGAGAGAGTGTGGAAGGGGGAGAGAGTGGAAGAGGGAGAGGGTGGAAGAGGGAGAGAGTGTGGAAGGGGGAGAGAATGTGGAAGAGCGGGAGAGTGGAAGAGGGAGTCAGCGTGGAAGAGGGAGAGAGTGTGCAAGAGGGAGAGAGTGTGGAAGAGGGAGTCAGTGGAAGAGGGAGAGAGTGTGGAAGAGGGAGAAAGTGGAAGAGGGAGAGAGTGTGGAAGAGGGAGAGAGTGTGGAAGAGGGAGAGAGAGTGGAAGAGGGAGAAAGTGGAAGAGGGAGAGAGTGGAAGAGGGAGAAAGTGTGGAAGAGGGAGAGAGTGGAAGAGGGAGAGAGTGTGGAAGAGGGAGAGAGTGTGGAAGAGGGTAAGAGAGTGGAAGAGGGAGAGAGTGGAAGAGGGAGAGAGTGTGGAAGAGGGAGAGAGTGTGGAAGAGGGTAAGAGAGTGGAAGAGGGAGAAAGTGGAAGAGGGAGAAAGTGGAAAATGGAGAGAGTGGAAGAGGGAGAGAGTGTGGAAGAGGGAGAGAGTGTGGAAGAGGAAGAGAGTGTGGAAGAGGGAGAGAGTGTGGAAGAGGAAGAGAGTGTGGAAGAGGAAGAGAGTGTGGAAGAGGGAGAGAGTGTGGAAGAGGAAGAGAGTGTGGAAGAGGAAGAGAGTGTGGAAGAGGAAGAGAGTGTGGAAGAGGGAGTGAGTGGAAGAGAGAGAGTGTGGAAGAGAGAGCGAGTGGAAGAGGGAGAGTGTGTGGAAGAGGGAGAGTGTGGAAGAGGGAGAGCGTGTGGAAGAGGGAGAGAGTGTGGAAGAGGGAGAGAGTGTGGAAGAGGGAGAGAGTGTGGAAGAGGGAGAGAGTGTGGAAGAGGGAGAGAGTGTGGAAGAGGGAGAGAGTGTGGAAGAGGGAGAGAGTGTGGAAGAGGAAGAGTGACCGAGGGAGTACGAGAGAAGATTGACTCTGCCAGAGGGCAAGTACTGAGTTAATAGTTACAGGGGCACGTTGCACAGCTCCTCTGTGTATTGGCTCCACTCACCTCTTTCTGCTCTCGTTGCAGGCAAAGTTCTTCCGTCTCCTCCATGAGTTTGTCTGAAAACCACATCCACATACAACGGTTAGTTAACAAAGAGTCCCAAGGCCAAGCTTGGGTCCTTGTCCCACCCACAGTGGATATCAGCAGAGACCACACGGCCAACAGCAATATAAACCACATCTCCATTTTCTTTTTAAATGGCAAACTTTAATGTTTAGCGTACAGTAGAGTAGTGGTCATGCTACTGGTCTAGTAATCCCGTTCAAAGCCCCCACGGCTGATTGAGATTTTGAATTCAGTTTAAAAAAGCTAGAAATAAAAAGTTGGTATCTGTAAAAGTGACTATGAAGCTGTCAGATTGTCGTAAAAACCCGACTGGGTCACTGATGTTTTTTAGGGAAGGAAATCTGCCGTCCTTACCCGGTCCGGCCTATATGTGACTCCAGTCCCTCACCAACGTGTTTGACTCTTAACCGCCCTCTGCAGTGGCCGAGCAAGACACTCACTTGTACTAGGGATGGGCAACAAATGCCAGCCTTGCCAGTGATGACCACATCCCAAGAATGAATGTAAAAAATATACTAAAGCCATCTGCGGGGCCCTGCTAGATGCCACTGGCATGCAAGGGGTTATCAACAAGACCTTGCTCATTTACCCTTACAGTGCCAATGGTGGCTGGGAAACCGGCTATCAGCCCTCAAAAACCCAATTTCTTCTGAAAGTTGCTCCCCTCGAGGGAGGGAGTTCGAAAGAAGGAAAACCCATGGATAAAAAAACCTTTAATCGTCGAATCTCACAGCACAGGGGAGGCCATTGGGCCCATCGTGCCTGTGCCGGCTATTTGAAAGAGCTCTCCAATTAGACCCACTCCCCTACTCTTTCCCCACAGCCCTGCAAATTATCCCCCTTCATGTATTTAACCGATTCCCTTTTGAAAGTTATTATTGAATCTGCTTCCAACAGGAACAAAAAAAGTAATTAGAACAGACAGGAAAATGTAAAGTGAAAGTGGAAAAGTTAACAATCCCACGTCTGATGCCCACTTAGTTTCCACACAGAACGTAGGGTACTATGGTGCGGGAGGATTAGCTGAAAATGCTTCTTGTGCGGAGAGGTGGAAGGGAAAGGCGATGATGGAGGAAGGATGGTCTCTGTGCTGCCAGCTGGAGCCAGGCCTGCTCATCCTCTGGGGCAGGAGGGTTGCCCACTCTGGTCGAATATATTCTTGGAGGTGTCATCACATCACCTGCTGCCACCAACTGCCCTGCCCCCCCCCCACTCTCCCCATTGGTCGCCCGACATGTCCATCCTCGCGGAGCCCCGCCTTCCCAGCCAATCGGAACGCGAACAGACCCTTCGTTATCCAATTGGGTGATTCTTGACTGTCAGTCAAACAGCCTTTATTTGCCACACCTCCAATAGCTTTCTAACTAATAAATAAAAGTGATCAAAGAAATGTTTTTGTGATGCACCCTATGATTTTTCTCCCAGGTTGCTTCCAGCAATGTCCTGGAGATTAATCTTTTTTCCCTGGAGGCTCCAGGGTAATCCTGGAGCATTGACACCCTACTCTGGGGGTCCGGTGTCTGGGGGGAATCCCAAACCAAGGCTGAACCAAGAGTGCAATTAAATTCTCTAAAAATACACGGGGGTGAGAAACCAATTTGAAGAAGAGGGTGTCAAGAGACTTGAGCAAAGCAGCTGCCAGCTCGGGTTTGTGTGTTGTGATTATGCGGCAGCAAGCTGTGCGCTTTCTAATTTACTCAGTGCCCATGGGGAGCGCACTGCACGTTGCCCAATTATATTTAGCAATTAGAAGCAGGTGCGGAGCACAGCCGACATCAATTTCTCTGCGACACAGAACATATTTTTTTCCAGTGTCGGCAATTTTTCAGCCGACTCAACGCTCTCAAACCCCGTGGCCTCTCAAGCCTGCTTTCTAATTCCGGGCTGACCTAAGTACTCCTGCTTCTCCTTCGCAAGCTGCAAGCCTTGTGCTTCAAGGCTTCCGATCATCGCTTCCCCGAGCTGGGCGTTCTGCCACGTTCTGTGGAGAGAAGAGTAAAGCAAGATCAGCGTGACAGAATCCAGTCCAGCCCGTATCAAACAGTGCGTCACAGTCTCTTGTCACATATCAAAGAATCAGACATATTAGAAAAAAACTGAAAAGGCCATTTCACGCTGTGCGTTTAGAAACTGACAAGCACATTTCTCTCACCAACAGCAATTAAACTCTACTTGACTGCCGCGATTTGTTTTTAACCAAATATATTCTATGGATTTAAAGAGATAGGCCGACTCAAACACAGATCCAACTCAGCAGCGGAATAATACATTGCACAAGGTATATCCTCCCCGCCTTTATAAAACAATGGCCTAGAAATTGGACCGCACCCGAATCGGAGGAGCCTCAACCTCAATCCTGGGATGAGAGGGCTGTCCTATGATGAGAGATTGTGTAGAATGGGCCTATACTCTCTGGAGTTTAGAAGAATGAGAGGTGATCTCATTGAAACATACAAAATTCTGAGGGGGATTGACAGGGTAGATACTGAGAGGTTGTTTCCCCTGGCTGGAGTGTCTAGAACTAGGGGATATGGGGGAAAAATTCAGTATCACCCCGTTTGAGGCACCATTATCGGCCGTGCGCAAAGTTTAGTGCCTGGCGCTAATTATCGCCTCCAACGGCAAACTTGGCTTTTATCGCCCCTGGAGGTGATTGGAGCGCTAAATCAGATGCTTCACACCTGTCTTAAGGCGCAAAGACTGAGGCGCGAGGTGCTTCCTCAGAGTGCTGGCGAAGCTCATGTGATGTCAGTCAGCAATGGAACACAGACACGCTGGCGCCGGCCAGTTCTTAAAGGGGAGTTCTGACGAAAGGTCATCGACCTGAAATGTTAACTCTGATTTTCTCTTCACAGATGCTGCCTGACCTGCTGAGTTTCTCCAGCATTTTCTGTTTTTATCTTAAAGGGAAGGATTGATTTTGCTCTCCATCCACATCCTGCTCATTGCAGCTTTGAATCTTGGCCTGGAGAGACCTGTACATCAAATCTGCTGGAAAGAACAATGGAGAGGCCCAGGGAAAAAGCTCAGAGTGCAGCCCCCACAGTCTCTTCTAAATCGATACAAGGAAGGGCAAATCAAAATGAACCTGCAAAGTGCTGCTCAGTACCCAAAACTCCTTCACACAGTGTTGAATCTCTCCAGAAGTCTCTCTCTCTCTCTCTCTCAGAATGCGTGGTGCAAAAATGTCACCAACAAAAAAAGGCAGGAAGCGGTCGCTTTTAAATAGCGCTCCCCTCAACCTGTCGTTGCTAGTGGCAGGTGGTAAGGCAGGAGGCGCCACTCAATATCCGTTCCGGGGCACTACCGGGGCGTTGCGCACTCGACTGACGATTTCCTGCACCGGCAGATCGTGACGTGGCAGTAGTGTTTAGCGCCGCCGCAAAATGTCTAATTAATTTTGCGAGCGCGCAAACATCACCGCGCCCAGGCGCTAGTTGCATTGCGCCCTCTTAAGGCGCTAACGGGAGGCGCAAACCAACTGAATTTTTCTCCCATAGTCTCAGGATAAGGGGTCAGCTATTTAAGACTCAGATGAGGAGGAATTTCTTCACTCAGAGGGTTGTGAATCTTTGGAATTCTCTGCCCCAGAGGGCTGTGGAGGCTCAATTGCTGAGTATATTCAAGACTGAGATCAATAGATTTTTGGGCAATTGGGGAATTGAGGGATATGGGGATTGGGTGGGAAAGTGGAGATGAGGTCGAAGTTCAGCCATGATCTTATTGAATGGTGGAGAGGGCTTGAGGGGCCGAATGGCCGACTCCTGCTCCTATTTCTTATGTTCTATGTTCTTATGGGACCTGAATTTAAATCCATCCCAGGCCGATGAGAGAAGCATCTCAAGGATCATGAAGCTGAAATGGGTTCAGGCAGAGTCAATGCAGTTTCGAGCGATCATGGGCTGACTGCACACAACTGAAACCAGACCAGTAGTAAATGATGCAATTGTGTTCCAGAGACCGCAGGATAGCTGGTGTCATATTGGGGCGGTCAAGGCTAAGAGGGAAGAACAGCTCTGGTCCATCTGTATGACAAAATCATAAACACATTGGCCTTGCTATTAACCCCCCACGAAGGGCGGGAGGAGGTCTCCCAACCCACTGCGTACACGTCTGCCGCCATTTTTAGGGCAGCGTGTAGAAAGGCTTGTGTCCCGTCTTGGAGAGTCGGGACACTTCATTATAATACTTAAACCAGGCTCCCACAGTGCGGTTGGGAGCCTGATTTAAATTTAACTGCTGCTGGACGGGTTTCCCATCGCTCGGGAGACCCGGGAGTGAAATAGAGCCGGGAGCAGCCAGCTGCAGAAGGCAAGTGCTTTTTAAAACATTCCTTGTGGGAAAGGAGGAGCAGGAGTGCCCTCCCCCCACCCCCAGCTCCTCAAGCAAACCCTCTGCAATGGTTTCTCCTTGCTGTCACGATCAGCGATTCACCCCCCCCAAATACTGTGCTCACTCCAGACACTTGAGCACAAAATCTAGGCTGACACTCCTAGTGCAGTGCTGAGGGAGTGCTGCACTGTCGGAGGTGCCGTCTTTTGGATGAGACGTTAAACCGAGGCCCCGTCTGCTCTCTTAGGGTGTAAAAGATCCCATGGCAATATTTGAAGAGGAGCAGGGGAGTTCTCCCCAGTGTCCTGCCCAATATTTATCCCTCAATCACTAAGAACAGATTATCTGGTCATTATCATGTTGCTGTTTGTGGGACCTTGCTGTGCGCGAATTGGCTGCTGCGTTTCCCACATTACAACAGTGACTGCACTCCGAATAGTACTTCATTGGCTGCAAAGTGCTTTTAGACGAGTCTGAGGTTGTGAAAGGCGCTATATAAATGCAAGCTCTTTCTGTTTTCTCTTTACTTTCACCTTGCTACTGACATACTGACGCTGCCAGCAAGAAGCAACAATCCATCAGCTCTCTGAATGAGGTCACTGTGGCCCTCCAGGGAGCTGGGTAACTGCCAGGAACTTTAGAAGCAAAGATTATTAAATTGCAATCTTGGCCGAAAGCCCCTCTGTGCCTTCTTTTTTTTGTGAAAATTAGTTCATTTGTTTAAATTTATTCTGCTGACCCGTTTTCACAGTCTGTGCAATGTTTCATCAGCTCCCAATGATCCTTCTCTGTACTTACACCTTTCCAGATTCCTGCAGCATCTCCAACCAGTGCTGTTGGTCAAATTCAGTCTCGGCAGCTAATAAAATATTCCCCTGGAAAGAAAACGCAGAGAGTTCACATTAATACTGTATCTTGGTTATCAAGATAGGCTAAAAAAAGTTGGGACTCTACTTCAGGGGAGCGGAGACGTGATCTGATCGAGGTTTATAAGATGAAGGGAATAGATAGTGTTCGAATTCACCGTGTGTTCCAATTAAATAGGTTAGGGAGGACCAGTGGTCACAATTTTAAGTTGTGTAAGGCCAGATCTAGGTTAGATGTCAGGAGGTGGTTCTTTTCCCAGAGAATAGTGGACCTCGAACAGGCTGCGGGCTCGTGCGGTGGACACTGATTCGCTGAATTCTTTCAAGCGAGAGCTGGACCGGTTTCTGGCTGGGGGAGGAGATCACCTCTTACAAAAGGTATAAAAGGATACCTGGTAATGCTGATCAGGGCCAAGGTGATCTCCTGGACTAGTTTCGACCGCCTAAGTGGGTCAGAGCAGAATTTCCCTGATTTTCCTGGGTTTTTAGCTGTTTCTTTGTATCTCCCAGAAACATAGAAACATAGACGATAGGAGCAGGAGTAGGCCATTCGACCCCTCGAGCCTGCTCCGCCATTCAATGAGATCATGGCTGATCATCCAAATTCAGTACCCTGTCCCTGCCTTCTCCCCATATCCCTTGATCCCTTTAGCCTTAAGAAATATATCCAACTCTTTCTTGAATATATTTAATGAACTGGCCTCCACCGCCCTCTGTGGCAGAGAATTCCACAGGTTCACCACTCTCTGGGTGAAGAAATTCCTCCTCATTTCAGTCCTAAATGGCTTACCCCTCATCCTTAGACTATGACCCCTGGTTCTGGACTCCCCGGCCATCAGAAACATCCTTCCTGCATCTAGTCTGTCCAGGCCTGACAGAATTTTATAGGTTTCGATGAGATCCCCTCTCAATCTTCTAAACTCCAGTGAGTATAAGCCCAATCGACACAATCTCTCCTCATATGTCATTCCTGCCATCCCAGGTATCAGCCTGGTGAATCTTCGCTGCACTCCCTCCATGGCAAGAACGTCCTTCCTCAGGTAAGGCGACCAAAACTGCACACAATACTCAAGGTGCGGTCTCACCAAGGCCCTGTACAACTGTAGCAAGACATCCTTGTTCCTGTACTCGAACCCTCGTGCTACGAAGGCCAACATACCATTTGCCTTCTTAACCGCCTGCTGCACCTGCATGCTTACCTTCAGCGACTGGTGCACAAGAACACCCAGGTCTCTTTGCACTTCCCCTTCTCCCAATCTATTGCCATTCAAATAATAATCTGCCTTCCTGTTTTTGCCACCAAAGTGGATAACCTCACATTTATCCACATTATAGTGCATTTGCCATGTTTCTGCCCAATCACCCAACCTGTCCAAATCGTACTGGAGTTTCACGACATCCTCCTCACAGCATACCCTCCCACCCAGCTTTGTGTCATCTGCAAATTTGGAGATATTACATCCAATTCCCTCGTCCAGGTCATTAATATATATTGTGAACAGCTGGGGTCCTAGGACCGATCCTTGCGGTACCCCACTAGTCACTGCCTGCCACTCAGAAAACGACCCGTTTATTCCAACTCTTTGCTTTCTGTCCGCCAAGTCAATACCTTGCCCCCAATCCCATGTGCCTTAATTTTGCACGCTAATCTCTTATGTGGGACCTTATCGAAAGCCTTCTGAAAGTCGAAATACACCACATCCACTGGTTCTCCCTTATCTATTTTACCAGTTACATCCTCAAAAAATTCCAGTAGATTAGTCAAGCATGATTTACCTTTTGTAAATCCATGTTGACTTTGTCCGATCCTGTCACTGCTTTTCAAGTGCTCTGCTATTACATCTTTTATAATGGACTCTAGCATTTTCCCCACTACCGATGTCAGGCTTACCGGTCTATAATTCCCCGCTTTTTCTCTACCACCTTTTTTGAATAATGGGGTAACATTAGCTACCCTCCAATCCATGGGTACTGTTCCAGAGTCTATCGAGTTCTGGAAGATGACCAGCAATGCATCTACTATTTCTAGGGCCACTTCCTTAAGTACCCTGGGATGTAGATTATCAGGCCCTGGGGATTTCTCAGGAGACTATATGGCTCCAGGTGGGATGGGGAAGAGTTGTCTTATGTGAAGATTTATTTCCCCCAACACTAGTTGCACCTGGTGTTTTATGCGATATCGAGGATGTTCTGGCTGTGTCTACATTAACTGGCGTTTTTCAAGCCTTCCTGTTACTTCAGGAATTGTCAGGGTTTGGAAATAAAATAAAGGAATGGGCTTGGAGTGGTGATGTTTCACTTAATTTAGGAACAGGAGGAGGCCATTCAGCCCCTCGAGCCTGTTCCGCCACTCAATTGCATCATGGCTGATCTGTATCTTAACTCCAGCTACCCACATTGGTTCCGTAACCCTAAACTAACAAAGTTCTATCAATCCCAGTTTTGAAATTTTCAATTGACCCCCAGCCTCAACAGCTTTTTGGGGGAGAGTTTTCCACTACCCTTTGTGTGAAGAAGTGCTTCCTGACATCACCCCTGAACGGCCGAGCTCTATTTTAAGGTTAGACCCCCTTGTTCTGGACTCCCCCACCAGAGGAAATAGTCTCTCTCTTATCTATTCTAGCGAATCCTTCAATCATCTTAAACACCTCAATTAGATCACCCCTTAATTTTCTATATTTAAGGGAATACAAGCCTAGTCTACGTAACCTGGCCTTGTAATTTAACCCTTTTAGCCCCGGTATCATTCTGGTGAATCTGCACTGCATCCCCTCCAAGGACAACACAGGAAACTCTTGATTTACCGGCACCTAAATAACCGGAAATCTCAGTTAACCGGCAAAATTCAGGAGTAGGTTCAGGTAAGTTTTACTTCATTAGTGGCCGTTCCTGGATCTGTGGTTGTGTAACTGGGGCTCGTGCACTTGTTGCTAAGCAACAGGGATGCTTGGTCTGTGGCCGGAGTTCCTGCACATGTTGCTAAGCAACAGGGAAGCCTGGATTTGTTGCTGTGTACGGAGCTCTCATACCTTTTAACTATACCTCTCTGTAATCCGGACTTTTTTGATAAGCCGGCACCACGCCAGTCCCGTCGGTGCCGGATACCAAAGAGTTTCCTGTATAATCCTTCCTCGGGTGTGAGGGAAAAAATTACACTGAGATCCCCCTATATAGGGTTTATTCGTGTGTAGTACAGTACTGTGATGTATGGTGGGGGGTGATTGGCTGTTTGTGGGTGGGTTACAGTCAATGTTCCCTTTAAGCGCTCGGCATATCCCACGCAGCCAGTGCGCCGGTTTTTAAATAGAAAAACCGCGCATGCATGGAATTTTGAATGGCCCTCGCAGCCCGTTAAAGGGGCCGCGCGGGCCAAAATAATTCGAGGGAACATTGGTTGCAGTGTTCAGTTATGTTTTCCAAGTGTGAAAGCAGTTTTCAGTTTGTCTGCGGGCCCCTGTGTTTCTAAGCAGTAACCAGGAGAGAGCCTGCACCATCCCGGTTAGAAAGCTCATCTAGGGGCAGAAATGTGTGGAGTGACATTAATAATCAGCAACAGCACAATAGATTGCCAACTCCAGACTGGAGATGGCCAGTCAGGTCCATCAGCCCCGACCCCACTCCTGCAAAACACGTTTATGTGCATTTCAGATCATTTTATTTTGCACTATGGTTATTTATGTCCTATTCCATCGCACACCTGGCCGACCTCCCATCTTCCACCCTCCATAAATTTCAGCTCATCTAAAACTCGGCTGCCTGTACCCTAACTCGCACTAAGTCCCGTTCACCCATCACCCCTGTGTTCGCTGACCTACATTGGCTCCTGGTCCGGCAGCGCCTCGATTTTTTAAATTTTCATCCTTGTTTTCAAATCCCTCCATGGCCTCGCCCCTCCCTATCTCTGTAATCTCCTCCAGCCCCACAACCCTCCGCGATATCTGTGTTCTTCCAACTCCTGTCTTTTGAGCATCCCCAATATTAATTGCCCCACTATTGGCGGCCTGGGCCCTAAGCTCTGGAATTCGCTCCCTAAACCTCTCTGCCTCTCCACCTCTCTTTCCTCCTTCAAGACGCTCCTTAAAACCTACCTGTTTGACCAAGCTTTTGGTCACCTGTCCTAATATCTCCTTATGTGGCTTGGTGTCAAATTTTGCTTGATAATCACTCCTGTGAAGTACCTTGGGGCATTTTAATACATTAAAGGCGCTATATAAATATATAAATTATCAAAAATGCTTATTTTTTTTTACAAGTCATTTACTCATTTGCTGTCTGTGCGCAAATTGGCTGCTGCATTTCCTACATTAAAACAGTGACTACACTTCAAAAGTACGTCAGTGGTTGTAAAGCTTCTTGGGATGTTCTGGGGCAAGGTGATAAGGCGCTATATAAATACATGGACCTAGAAATTGGGACCTTTAGTGCCAACCATTAAGGCCGGTTTTGAAGAAAAAATGGCGGCCACCTCGCTTCTGCCCACTTTCGGCGTGGAACGCGGTGGTCGCCATATTGGGCAGGTCGTCAGCGCTGCCGTTGCCTGCGCGCGCCTCAAATATTTTAATGATCAAGATCGTGACGTCAATCGGCGTGCAACGCTGGGTGATTTTGGACATTGCCGTTCCTTTTAATGCCCTCGCCAAAGCAGGGCCGCGCGTGCAGCCGTTGCCAGCACATAGACCCGGAGAGAGCGGCAGAGATCTATAGATCTCTCAGTCCTCAATAACAATGCAGAGTATGTGCAGCCCCTCCGGACCCAGGCTCTGTGACAGGTTTACATTCTTAACTGATCACTGTTTCAAATAATTTTGACATTGTTTTGCATGAGATGGTGTAATCAGGAATTGTACGACGCATGTTGCATGAGTTTTCATAACTTCAACTATTTGGAGCCTCAAACTGCTAGAATGATTCCACCCAAATTGCAGTCATTTAATCAGTTAGTGATGACATTTTTGATTAATAATTGTACTTGACAGATTAGCCATCTAAATATTTGAGTGTGTCAGCAGTTGAATTAAACATAGATTTCAGCTAAACTGTGGGTTGCATTCTTTAAAATCTGACAGATTAGTGTATTTTTCGGCTTTGATTTATCTTGCACACCCTCTCCGTCAACCTACAAAACACCAGAAACATAACCAGAAACATTCCACTTCACTTTCATCAATCGCGATTTCCTGATAACACCACACAGATAGTTTACATAGAAACATAGAAGATAGGTGCAGGAGTAGGCCATTCGGCCCCTCGAGCCTGCTCCGCCATTCAATGCGATCATGGCTGATCATCCAAATTCAGTACCCTGTCCCTGCTTTCTCCCCATATCCCTTAATCCCTTTAGCCTTAAGAAATATATCCAACTCCTTCTTGAATATATTTAATGAATTGGCCTCTACTGCCTTCTGTGGTAGAGAATTCCACAGGTTCACCACTCTCTGGGTGAAGAAATTCCTCCTCATCTCTGTCCTAAATGGCTTACCCCTTATCCTTAGACTGTGACCCCTGGTTCTGGACTCCCCAACCATCGGGAACATCCTTCCTGCATCTAGTCTGTCTAGTCCTGTTAGAATTTTATAAGTTTCAATGAGATCCCCTCTCATTCTTCTAAACTCCAGCGAGTACAAGCCCAATCGACCCAATCTCTCCTCATACGTCATTACTACCATTCCAGGTATCAGCCTGGTGAATCTTCGCTGAACTCCTTCCATGGCAAGAACATCCTTCCTCAGATAAGGCGACCAAAACTGCACACAATACTCAAGATGTGGTCTCACCAAGGCCCTGTATAACTGCAGCAAGACATCCTTGTTCCTGTACTCAAACCCTCTCGCTACGAAGGCCAACATACCATTTGCCTTCTTAACCGCCTGCTGCACCTGCATGCTTACCTTCAGCGACTGGTGCACAAGGACGCCCAGGTCTCGTTGCACTTCCCCTTTTTCCAATCTATTGCCATTCAGATAATAATCTGCCTTCTTGTTTTTGACACCAAAGTGGATTACCTCGCATTTATCCACGTTATATTGCATCTGCCATGCTTCTGCCCAATCACCCAACCTGTCCAAATCATACCGGTTTAGACCCGACCTTCGGCCTCCTGCTGAGCATACCGCCTGGAGCAGCGCGTTGCACGGTAGGTTCTGCACTGCGCTTGTTTAAATCAGCAGGCAGCACGGTTATTTTGATGCTGCCTGCGCTCTTTTTACGGGTACGGGTTAACCTCGCCCCACGATGGCACCGCCCATTTTTGGGCTTCAGCGAATTTTTAGGCCAAGTTCTCTCTTCAGGGCTGCTTTTCGGGCAAGCTGCTTTGGAGGGCGGTTGTGTCAGCTTTTGTGAAGCTCTTGTGAAGCTGGTGGCCATTTTTGTAGCTTGGTCAAGTCTTGTGGGGTCAGGGAGCAGCTTCGGGACAGTAGAGTGTCGTTGGCAGATGAAAAAATTGGAGGATATCCAAAACTCGTCTGGCCGTGTCCTAACTCGCACCAAGTCCCATTCGCCCATCACCCCTGTGCTCACTGACCTACATTGGCTCCCAGTTAAGCAGCGCCTCGATTTCAAAATTCTTGTTTTCAAATCCTTCCATGGCCTCGCCCCTCCCTATCTCTGTAATCTCCTTCCGCCCCACAACCCCCCCCCCCCCCCGAGGTCTCTGCGCTCCTCTAATTCTGCCCTCTTGAGCATCCCTGATTATAACTGCTCAACCATTGGTGGCCGTGCCTTCTGTTGCCTAGGCCCTAAGCTCTGGAATTCCCTCCCTAAACCTCTCCGTCTCACTACCTCTCTTTCCTCCTTTAAGACGCTCCTTAAAACCTACCTCTTTGACCAAGCTTTTGGTCACCGGCCCTAATTTATCCTTATGTGGCTCGGTGTCAAATTTTTTGTCTTATAATACTCCTGTGCAGCGCCTTGGGACGTTTTACTATGTTAAAGACGCTATATAAATACAAGTTGTTGTTGAGTAGTGAATAAGGAGGTGTAATGAGCAGTAGAGAGGGAAGGGAGGACGTATAGGTAGTGAGTATTTAGGGAGCTTACCGAAGTAGCCAGTAACCATGGTGAGCTGGACAGGGCAGAAAAAATTTGGATTCTAGTCACTGAGGCATATTTGATTGACTTCACTTATGTTAATTAATTCACTGGATTCCATTAATTTATGGATCCATAATATAATTACTTGACTATTTCGCCCAATTCAATTCACTCATTATGATTCTGGAGATTCCACTGGCTCACCAACACATAATGTAATTAATTTGCTGGATTCAGTTCGGCGTGCTACGCATGATTTAATGAATGTATTTCGAGTGCGTTGAGTTGGCCACACACACACCATTAAATGAAGTAACTGGGTCCCATTCAGTCAGGTAGAAATCCTGTGATGAGATGGCAGTGACTCCATTTACTTCGCCACACGTTAGTTAATTCATCGCTTTTGAATTCGGTCATTCAGCGGAGAAGGGCTGAACAGAAGAGGGAGGAGGGCCCCAAAAACAGTGGGGCAGAGGAGGGAATCCCAGGAGTGTAAGTGATGTAATAAAACTCACTACGCACTTGGTTTGAGCATAAAGCAAGGCTTTAATCAACTTGTTTCAGAACATGGAGGTCTAGTTGTATCCACTAGCTCCTTGTCTTTACAAAATGTCCCTGGCAAGCTGGGGCCAACGCCTGTGTATTTATACTCCTTGGACGGCGCCACCAGCTGGCCGTCCAGTGTTATTTCATAGGTAGTTTCTCGATGATGAGATTTATGACAGAAAGGATATAGATATGATTTTACATTGTTTTAACACGGAACAAAGACAGAGAACAGCTAATGTTGCAATAATGGCTAAACCACATGAGTAAATCAAAATTGGTTTGGCCTGTATGCTGGCAGATCACAATGACACTACAGGACAATTGCTATACTTCGGAAAGGGCAAAGACTGCAGAGATGACAATGGAACAGGATATTGATAAGGATGAGGCTCCTGTGGTGTGTGTTCAGCAATCTATTCGATGGCCTTAGGGTCATAAACTGCTCAACACAGTTAAACTCAGCAAGAATTGGATAATGTATGCTTGTTTTTAAAATACTATAAAGAGAGATACAAAACTTTAACTCAGTTAAGACTTTGGCTACCTTCAAGGAGACGTATGATGAACAGGCAATCACTCGCGATTCCTGGGGAGTTCTTTACATGTGAGTTTCGAGGTGTAGCACTCTGTGTACTACTCTGTATGTAGTCTTAAGAGGAATGTTTTCAAACAATATTCAATGATGTTAATTGTCAAACACATTATTGTCTCTAGCTTTTCGAATTAGTTATTTACAGGATAAGGATTATTCCAACAGGCAGAAGAAAGGGCTGGACAGGAAGGACTGGAATTGAGGCCCTGAAAATGGTAAGCAATCACACGGCATTAATTGCCCGAGGAACAGCACAGAGGAGTGAAACAGAAAAGTTTTAAGGAGCGTCTTAAAGGAGGAAAGAGAGGTAGAGGGGTGGAGGGAATTCCAGAGCTGAAAGCATGGCCACCAATGTTTTTTTTAATTCGTTCATGGGAAGTGGGCATTTCTGGCATTTCTGAATTGTCCTGAGAGAAGGTGGTGGTGGGAGTTCCACGATTTTGTAGCAGTTTGGTACAACCGAATGGCTTGCTAGGCCATTTCAGAGGGCAGTTAAGAGTTAACCACATTGCTGTGGGTCTGGAGTCACATATAGGCCAGACCGGGTAAAGGCGGCAGATTTCCTTCCCTAAATGACATTAGTGAACCAGACGGGTTTTTACGACAATCTGATAGTTTCATGGTCACTATTACTGATACTAGCTTTTTATTCCAGATTTATTAATTAATTGAATTTAAATTCCCCAGCTGTCGTGGTGGAATGTGAACTCAGGTTTCTGGATCATTAGTCCAAGCCTCTATGCTACCATACACTCGAGTGGAGCGATTAGAACCGGGGGTGCTCAAGAGGCCAGAATTGGAGCAGCGCAGATATCTCGGGGGTTGTAGGGCTGAAGGAGGTTACAGAGATAGGGAGGGAGGAGGCCATAGAGGGATTTGAAAACAAGGATGAGAATTTTAGCATTGAGGCATTGCTTAACTGGAGTAGGTCAGGAGCACAGGGGGTGATGGGTGAACGGGGCTTGGTGCGAGTTAGGATACGGGCAGCAGCGTTTTGGACGACCTCAAGTTCATGGAGGGTAGAACGTGGGAGGCCGGCCAGGAGTGCGTTGGAATAATCAAGTGTAGAGGTAACAAAGGCATGGATGAGGGTTTCAGCAGCAGATGAGCTGAGGCAGGGGCGGAGACGGGCGATGTTACGGAGGTGGAAGTAGGCGGTCTTAGTGATGGCGTGGATATTTGGTCGGAAGCTCAACACGGGGTCAATTATGACATCAAGGTTGCGGAAAGTCTGGTTCAGCCTCAGACAGTTGCCAGGGAGAGGGATGGAGTCAATGGCTAGGAAACAGAGTTTGTGGCAGGGACCGAAAACAATGGCTTCAGTTTTCCCAATATTTAGTTGGAGGAAATTTCTGCTCATCCAGATAGAGGCCGTGGAGGGGTTGAGAGAGCTGGTGATGAGGTACAGCTGGGTGTTGTCAGCGTACATGCGGAAACTGACGCTGTGTTTTCGATGTCGCCGAGATGTTGATGAGAAATAAGAGGGGGGCAATGATAAATCCTTGGGGGACACCAGAGGTAACTGTGCAGGAGCGGGAAGAGAAGCCATTGCAGGTGATTCTCTGGCTACGATTAGATAGATAAGAATGGAACCAGGCGGGTGCAGTCCCACCCAGCTGAACGATGGTGGAGAGGCGTTGGAGGAGGATGGAGTGGTCAATCATCTCAAAGGCTGCAGACAGGGCGAGAGGACCATAGCGTATTAAAACAACAAATCAATATTGCAATTGCATTTGAAGGGAAACTTCTGGAACAAATGGCTTTTTCACCCAAATGAAGAGAGAAATAGTGAGAGACACAAGCAAGTCTGTTGACTTGGGCCGACAGGAGCAGGAGTTAACCAAGGGAATGAATGACTGACCAGCTATGAGGTGTTGGTTCCCATTGATAGGAGCTACCGGAAGGGAAACATCTGTCTGGACACTTCCTTTGAACCAAAGAGTACAGGAACAAAAGGGGAACACGCCCGGCGAGATGTGGTGGAGTTGCGTGCCTGCGATCAGAAAGGGTTTGCACCTAGACTGGGAGTGCGGGCGAGTCCTCCACAGGAGGAAGAAAGCAGGACTGTCACAGCTCCCAGGATGGAGATAACTGTCGCGGAGTCCTGTCTAGGGTAAGGGGGTTTCAGGGCGGAATGTACTGCCTTGTCCTCTCGCTGCTACGACCAATGTTGCTGCTCTGTTGGTTTACTTGGAGGCCGTCATAAATAAACCTCAAATTGATTTTAAGATGGACATTTAGTGGTGTCTGATCGATAGGCCAGATTATATTTAGAGACACGGTACGGCATTGGCTAATATTGGGGAGGAGAAGGGGTGGAGGCCATGGTGGAATAATTGTACACAGTCTCTGGATGGCGAGAGCTTTGACAGCCTTTCAATCTCATCCTTTCGGAACACCAGCCCTACTGTGACACTTGCTGGCTGTTTCTCAATGGAGACCCTTGTCCTACCCTCAACCGCCCTCTATGCCTGCCCTAAAGTTGCCCTTTCAACTTTGAATCCAGCGCCCTGTGCCTTGGCCTATTCCATTGATCTAGTTTGACTTTCCCCGGCCTGTTATGAAGCGAAGAGGACACTCGAGGCAACTTCACATAGCCCCCTTGCTCATTGCCCAGATGGCAGCTCTGACTTACGTGGAAATCCTCGTGCGAAATTTTCATCACAAAGGGCATGTTGGGTTCTTCCTTTGCCTCGACGATGCATCCACCCAGCGGTATCACACCCTGCCAAAAAAAAGAAAAGAAATATCGGTCAGCAATTGCCGGCTGCTTCTCATTCGCTGCGTAGGCTTCTGGAACCTTGGGGGAGAAATTACGTGTTCAGCGCCACACGATAACACCACGAGATGGCGCTAAAACACCGTTCAGAGCTCTACCGCCAGCTGATGGTGGTTCCAGCATCGCACGCCATATCCATCTTGCCGGTAGCACTGCCCCCAAACTCGATCGCCGGGGACATCGCAATCACAGAGATCATGCCGTCAGTGAGTGTGCAACGCTCACTTGACACCCAATCTCCCAACTTAGTTTTAGCCATTGAACTTACTGGCTGGAGAAGGCAATGACAGGTTGAGGTGGCGTGCAGCAGCAGGAAGCCGGCTCCAGCAACGCTACATCACCAATCACTCGCACCCGACAGTTTGAGTGGCTGTGTGCTACTTCATGCAACTGCAAAAGTTTTCTTCAGTTATTTCAAGGTTATTTGGTATCAGGGAGGGAGCTCAGGTCCCCTCCCTCACCTCTTTTTCCGGTACATTGATGACTGTATTGGTGCCGTTTCCTGCTCTCGCCCTGAACTAGAAAATTTAATTCACTTTGCCTCCAATTTCTACCCTTCTCTCACCTTCACATGGTCCATATCCGACTCTTCCCTTCCCTTCCTCGACTTCTCCGTCTCCATCTCTGGGGATAGGCTATTGACAAACATTCACTAAAACCCCACTGACTCCCACAGCTACCTGGACTATACTTCCTCTCACCCCACTTCCTGTAAGGACTCTATTCCATTCTCCCAGTTTCTCCGTCTCCGCCGCATCTGCTCTGACGATGCCACCTCCCATACCAGTGCTTCCGATATGTCTTCCTTTTTCCTCAACCGAGGATTCCCCTCTACTGTGGTTGACACGGCCCTTGACCATGTCCGTTCTATTTCCCACTCTTCTGCTCTCACCCCTTCCCCTCCCTCCGGGAACCACAATAGGGTTCCCCTTGTCCTCACCTTTCACACCACCAGCCTCCACATTCAACGGATCATCCTCCGCCATTTCTGTCACCTCCAGCGTGATCCCACCACCAAACACATCTTCCCCTCACCTCCCCTTTCAACATTCTGTAGGGACCGCTCCCTCTGCGACACCCTAGTCCACTCCTCAATCACCCCCAACACCTGCCCTTTCACCTCCACCCTTCCCACTGTCCAAGGCCCCAAACACCTCTTCCAGGTGAAACAGCGATTTACTTGTACTTCTTGCAATTTAGTATACTGTATTCGCTGCTCATGATGTGGTCTCCTCTACATTGGGGAGACCAAACGCAGATTGGGCGACCGCTTTATGGAACACCTCCGTTCAGTCCATAAGGGGGACCCCGAGCTTCCGGTCGCCTGTCACTTTAATTCTCCGCTCCGCTCCCACTCAGACCTCACCGTCCTCGACCTCTTGCACTGTTCCAATGAAACTCAACGTAAGCTTGAGGAACAGCACCTCATCTTTTGATTAGACACTTTACAGCCTTCTGGACTCAACATCGAGTTCAACAATTTCAGACCATAACCTCTGCCCCTATTCTTTTTTTTCCATTTATTTTTTTCTTTCTCCCACATGGCAGCTGTCTTTCATTCTGCCAGAGCCATTTACACTTCATCTCGAGCCATCTTTTGTTTCTTAACTTGTCCCATTACCATCTCCTTTTCCCTTGCACCATCATCCCTTTTGTCTCTGAATCTCTCCGGCCTTCCATCCTATCACAGACCTTCCCTTTTGTTCTTTCCTCCCCTCCCCCCTTTCCCTCCCCCTACACTTGCTTAAAAACCTGTTCCATCTCCAGCTTTTTCCAGTTCTGACGAAGGGTCATCGACCTGAAACGTTGACTCTGTTTCTCTCTCCACAGATGCTGCCTGACCTGCTGAGTATCTCCAAGAAAGACGGGAACATGTGCGCAGGGAGGAGAAGGGGCATGAGGTCTCTCAACAGGAGGCCTTACTCTCCGAGGGTATTCCGACATTACTTCTCCTACCTCCAATTAAGCAAGGAGCAGTCTATTAGGAGGCTTCGCTTCACCAAGGAGGTGGACACAGAACTCTGCCACCTCCTGCAACCAGACCTCGAGCCTCAGACCACAGGATGACCATAGCACTCTCAGTGGCAATCAAGGTCACCATGGCCCTCAATTTCTTAACCAGTGGATCCTTCCAGTCTGCAACAGGAGACATAGCTAACATGTCACAGTTTGCCATCCATTGCAGCACCCAGGAGTTCACAGAGGCTCTCTACACCAGGAGAAGGAACTACATTGGCTTCCCGATCACCAGAGAGAAGCAGGATGAGCATGCACTAGTACGATCGCAAAATACTGCAGATGCTGGAAATCCGAAATAACAACAGATAATGCTGGAAAAACTCAGCAGGCCAGGCAACAGCCGTGGAGAGAAAATAGAGTCGACGTTTCAGGTGAACCCTTTGTCAAGACTTTGTCCTGCTATCCTGGCAGCAGCCACAATGCCTTCATCCTGTGCCAGACCGGTGTGCCAGCGCTCTCCCAGCCACCATGTCATGCTCGAGGGTGGCTGCTCGTAGACAAGGGCTATCCGCTCTCCACCTGGTTCATGACTCCCCTCCGCAACCCCAACACTCATGGCCAGCACTCATATAATGAGAGGCATGCTGCCACCAAGGGCATCATCGAGCAGACCATTGGCCTACTGAAGCAACAGTTCCCCTGTCTTGACCGCTCAGGAAGAGTCCTGCAGTACTCGACGGAGCAGGTGTCTCATTTCATTGTAGTCTGCTGCATGCTTCACAACTTGGCCACGATGAGGGCCCAGCCCTTGACAGCAGAGATTGCAGGACCACCTCAGGAGGAGGACGAGGGACAGGAGGAGGAAGATGAGGAGGAAGAGGACGAGGAGGAGGAAGAACAGGAGGGAGGGCGGAAGAAGCCAGACAATCGGCCTTCCGGGCGGGCTGTCCGTGAGCGGCTCATCAGACTCCGATTCACATGAATGAAACCCCAGATCCCTGTAGCTCACCACATCCCCATCATACGATCCCTGTCTCACATCCCCATCATACAATCCCTGTCTCACATCCCCATCATACGATCCCTGTCTCACATCCCCATCATACGATCCCTGTCTCACATCCCCATCATACAATCCCTGTCTCACATCCCCATCATACAATCCCTATCTCACATCCCCATCATACAATCCCTGTCTCACATCCCCATCATACAATCTCTGTCACACATCCCCATCATACAATCCCTGTCTCACATCCCCATCACACAATCCCTGTCTCACATCCCCATCACACAATCCCTGTCTCACATCCCCATCATACAATCCCTGTCTCACATCCCCATCATACAATCCCTGTCTCACATCCCCATCATACAATCCCTGTCTCACATCCCCATCATACAATCCCTGTCTCACATCCCCATCACACAATCCCTGTCTCACATCCCCATCATACAATCCCTGTCACACATCCCCATCACACAATCCCTGTCTCACATCCCCATCATACAATCCCTGTCTCACATCCCCATCATACAATCCCTGTCACACATCCCCATCACACAATCCCTGTCACACATCCCCATCACACAATCCCTGTCTCACATCCCCATCACACAATCCCTGTCTCACATCCCCATCATACAATCCCTGTCTCACATCCCCATCATACAATCCCTGTCTCACATCCCCATCATACAATCCCTGTCTCACATCCCCATCATACAATCCCTGTCTCACATCCCCATCATACCATCCCTGTCTCACATCCCCATCATACAATCCCTGTCTCACATCCCCATCATACAATCCCTGTCACACATCCCCATCATACAATCCCTGTCTCACATCCCCATCACACAATCCCTGTCTCACATCCCCATCATACAATCCCTGTCTCACATCCCCAGCATACAATCCCTGTCTCACATCCCCAGCATACAATCCCTGTCTCACATCCCCATCACACAATCCCTGTCTCACATCCCCATCACACAATCCCTGTCACACATCCCCATCACACAATCCCTGTCTCACATCCCCATCACACAATCCCTGTCTCACATCCCCATCATACAATCCCTGTCTCACATCCCCATCATACAATCCCTGTCTCACATCCCCATCATACAATCCCTGTCTCACATCCCCATCATACAATCCCTGTCTCACATCCCCATCACACAATCCCTGTCTCACATCCCCATCATACAATCCCTGTCTCACATCCCCATCACACAATCCCTGTCTCACATCCCCATCACACAATCCCTGTCTCACATCCCCATCATACAATCCCTGTCTCACATCCCCATCATACAATCCCTGTCTCACATCCCCATCATACAATCCCTGTCTCACATCCCCATCATACAATCCCTGTCTCACATCCCCATCATACAATCCCTGTCTCACATCCCCATCATACAATCCCTGTCTCACATCCCCATCATACAATCCCTGTCTCACATCCCCATCATACAATCCCTGTCTCACATCCCCATCACACCATCCCTGTCTCACATCCCCATCACACAATCCCTGTCTCACATCCCCATCATACAATCCCTGTCTCACATCCCCATCATACAATCCCTGTCTCACATCCACATCATACCATCCCTGTCTCACATCCCCAGCATACCATCCCTGTCTCACATCCCCATCATACAATCCCTGTCTCACATCCCCATCATATCATCCCTGTCTCACATCCCTATCATACTGTTGTGTATGTACCTTTAAGGGAAGAACTGGTTTTAGGCTGCAGTACCGGCAGTGACCACCCCTGTATAAAAGGCCCTAGCAGGCTTCTGTATTTCAGTCTGACGTTGCCCTCCCGTTCAGTAAAGTACCTGTTAAACTGTTCTCCCGAAGTCCGTTGTATTATTGAGGCGCGGACTTTACAGTGGCGACGAGTAAGTTCGAACTCACCTGCAGTGTGGCATCATCTCACGGGGATCTCGCCCTGAGAGGAGGGTTCTTGGAGGTCGCAGTCTGAGCAACGGGCGTCGACCGCGGGCAACCGCCCAAAGAATTCATCGGTGTTCAGAGAATTGCGGGAGAGACTGTGGGGAGCTGTGCTTGGCTCCCCAGTTAAGGTGTTCCAGCAAATCGTGCTGGTAGCAGGTAGTGCGCTGACCCTTCCGGACTGCGGCGGGCTCAAGCTCGATCGAGCGGCTCTATAAAACGGGCCGTGCAGCGTCGCCGGGAAAATAAAACAAGAGAGAGGGTGGAGCGCACAGGGCGCGGTCAGTGCTCAAGAACCGGGCAGCGGAGAGAAAATAAACAGGGGGGGGGGAAGGAAAGCGTGATGCGCCGAAGCCGCGGGTCGCCGCCATTACCCCGTAGAATGCTAGGAGCAGCGCGGCAGCAAGGGGAAGCAGGAAAAGCGCGGGAGGCGCCATTTTAAATCACCCAAGATGCCGGAAAGTGGCAGTATCACTGCTTTCGACAACAAGGTAGAAGACTGGACCACGTATGTGGAAAGAATTGAAGTGTACTGCAAGGCAAATGAGGTGGCCGATGGAAAGAGGGCGTCGGTATTATTGAATTTGATGGGCGCGAGTACGTACGTCCTATTGCGGAATTTAATTACCCCAGCTAAACCAATGGAGAAAAGTTTTGAGGAGATTGTTAATACCTTACAGGAACACCTAAACCCTACACCGCTGCTGATAGCAGAAAGATTCAAGTTCCATAAAAGAAACCAGCACAAAGATGAGAGCAATGCTGACTATCTTACGGAACTACGCAAGTTATCGAAGCACTGCCAGTTCGGAGCAGGACTGGCAGACACCTTGCGGGATAAGTTTGTCTGCGGGCTCCAGAGTGAAGGAACCCAGAAACGACTACTTTCAAAAAAGGACCTGACGCTAGAACAGGTTTTCAGCGTGGCAGTATCCTATGAAGCAGCAGCACGGGGAGCTGCGGAAATACAACAGAAACCACAAGAATACCGCGCTAACGAAATGGCGTATGGAGCAGAAAAGTGCTGTCGCTGCGGCAGAACAACCCATGAGCAGAAGGACTGCTGGTTTAAAGACAAAACATGCAGGCAATGCGGAAAAATGGGACATATAGCAAGAGTCTGCAGGTTGGGAAAGAAAACCAACACGACAAGAACTACTAAGGAACAGTACAGGAAAGTAAAGAAACTAACAGACAGTAGTTCGGAAGATCAGGAGAGTGATAAGGACTCCGGGAGCAGGAGACTAAGTTGTCTAAAGTTACACAACGTGATCGCAAAGGAAGATCACCGAACCATTTGGGTCACCCTCATGATAGCAGGGTCCCCAGTAAAGATGGAATTGGACACAGGATCAGCCCTAACTGTCATGAATCGACGAGACTATGAGCGGCTATTCTCACACATACCCTTAAAGGACACGTCCATTGTATTGAAGACATACACGGGGCAAAAGGTCTACCCCAGAGGAAAAATAAGGGTGCCAGTTAAATAGAACGGCAAGGAAACACAGAAACTATATATGTATATACTACGAGATGGAGGACCACCATTATTGGGATGTGAATGGATCCGAAAAATACAATTGGATTGGCATTCCATTCTGGTGCTAACTGTGACTGACAAAAAGGATGATGACGTCGCACCTGGACGTCTGTCACAAATTCAATCTGACGCGGAAGAGGTGTTCCAACAAGGACTTGGGACTCTAAAAGGAGTAAAGGCAACCATAAAGATTGAGGATAACGCAAACCCAAAATTTTTCAAGGCCAGACCGGTGTCATACGCGATCCGCCCAGCCGTTGAAGCTGAACTGGAGAGTCTGGAGCGTTCGGGTGTGCTGTCCAAGGTGGACTGGAGCGAGTGGGCCACACCCATCGTTCCTGTAATGAAGAAAGCACTGAGCAGCACGCCTGGGGAGCCAAAGAAGGTTCGCATCTGTGGGGACTTCAAGGTGACTGTGAACCCAATCCTGCACACAGTACAGTATCCACTTCCGCGGATAGAAGATATTTTCGCCTCACTATCTGGAGGGAAACGCTTTACAAAGATTGATCTGGCCCAAGCGTATCTACAAATGGAGGTGGAAGAAGCATCTAGAAAATACCTCACGATAAACACTCACAAAGGCCTTTACCAGTACAATCGACTGGTATTCGGGGTAGCATCGGCCCCGGCTATTTGGCAGAGGGCAGTGGAACAAGTCCTGCAAGGGATCCCGGGGACCCAGTGTTATTTGGACGACATCCTGGTTACGGGCGAAAATGACAGTGAACACCTTGCCAACCTGGAGCAGGTGCTCACGAGATTGCAGGAATATGGGCTACGAGCCAACTGCCCCAAATGCGAGTTCTTCAGGAGACAAATCTCGTATTGTGGCCACATGATTGATGAGGAAGGGTTACATAAGTCGCCGGACAAGATTGAGGCTGTAGTCAAGGCTCCAGCACCGGAAAATGTGCCGCAACTGAGGTCATTCCTCGGGTTGGTGAACTACTACCATAAGTTCTTGCCGAATTTATCTACAATTCTGCACCCACTGAACGCCCTGCTGCAAACTGGAGTGACATGGAAATGGAGTGATGAGTGTAAGCGTGCCTTTCAGGAATGTAAATGCCTAATCACTTCAAAAGAAGTATTGGCCCACTACAACCCAACACTACCGATTCGGTTGGCATGTGATGCGTCACCCTACGGCATTGGAGCGGTACTGTCACACAGATTCCGTGACGGTTCAGAGAGGCCAATAGCCTTTGCGTCACGCTCGCTAACCTCAGCCGAGCGTAACTACGCCCAGATTGACAGGGAGGCCCTCAGCCTGGTGTGGGGGTGAAGAAGTTCAATCACTATCTGCACGGGCAGAAATTCACCCTACTGACTGATCATCAGCCCCTGGTCTCCATTTTTAACCCAAAGAAGGGCGTTCCGGTGATGACGGCGCAACGGCTGCAAAGATGGTCACTTTTTCTAGGGGCACATCAGTATGACATAGAGTACAAGGGTACGAAACAGCATGGAAACGCTGATGGGCTGTCGCGCCTACCGTTGCCTATGGTAGAAGAAACACCGGCAGTGGACCCTGTTGAGATATTCCATGCGACCATAGTCGAATGTTTGCCTGTTACAAACTCGAGTATAGAGAAGGAAACCCGAAATGACCCGACACACTCTCGGGTCTACGATTTGACGGTGAAGGGATGGCCAGCATATGGCGACTCACTGTTGCCAGCATTCTCGCCAAGGAGAGAACAGCTGTCAGTGTGCCGGGGAACCTTGATGTGTGGATCCCGAGTGTTAATTCCACCCAAGTTGAGAGATAGAGTGCTCAATGAGCTTCATGAGGGTCATCTGGGAGGGGTAAAAATGAAGAGCCTAGCCAGGGCATTTGTGTGGTGGCCGGGGATCGATAAAGAAATCGAGGATATGACCAAGAGATGCACAGGATGCCAGAAGGTCCAAAACGCTCCACCACAGGCCCCACTACATCCATGGGAGTGGCCCTCATCTCCATGGCAATGGGTACATATTGATTTTGCTGGTCCATTTATGGACTCAATGTTTCTAATCGCTGTGGACGCCCATTCGAAATGGCCAGAGGTCATTAAAATGTCCTCCACCACCACGGAGAAAACTATTGCAGTCCTAAGGACCATCTTCACCAGGAATGGGTTGCCAGAACAGATTTGCTCTGACAATGGGCCACAGTTTGTGTCTGAGGATTTCCGGAGGTTCCTGAAGAATAATGGGGTGAAACATTACACATCTGCCCCATATCATCCAGCCACAAATGGATTGGCTGAGAGGTTTGTTCAGACCTTTAAAAAGGCCATAAAGGCAATGTATAATGACGACATACCACTACAACACAAGGTGGATAGTTTCTTGTTTGCTTACCGGAATGCGACACATGCAGTAACCAACCAAGCTCCAGCCGTACTGTTCTTCAACCGAAGGCTAAGATGTCGCCTAGATTTGCTCAAACCAAACATAAGACGAGATGTTGAGGATAAGCAATTCCAGCACATAAATGAGAAGACAACCCGAAGCTTCAAGGTAGGGCAACCAGTCTTGGCCCGCGACTACCGAACAGAAAAATGGCAGCCAGGAACGATATGCACACAGCAGGGACCACTAATGTACACAGTGGACATTGGAGAGAGCATTGTGAGGCGCCATGCTGACCAGATTCTAGAGTCACAGGAACAAGCCAAACCCGTGCCACGAGAAGGTGCACCTGGTAATCAACCTGAAGTACAGATTGCGTCTACCTCAGAAGCAGTGGTATTGGAAGCTGACGAACCAACCAGTGACCATGAACCTGAATCAGTTTCGCCGCAAGAACAGGATACTCGAGAAAGGCGCTATCCAGTCAGGATCAGGAAGCCTCCTCAAAGACTGAACTTATAAATGATTATTTCAGTTGATGTATATAATATCCAGAAAGTTGTAATCAGTTATTATTTAGTTGTTAAATGAATGTTATGTACTGTTTATCTAAAAGGGGAGGAATTGTTGTGTATGTACCTTTAAGGGAAGAACTGGTTTTAGACTGCAGTACCGGCAGTGACCACCCCTGTATAAAAGGCCCTAGCAGGCTTCTGTATTTCAGTCTGACGTTGCCCTCCTGTTCAGTAAAGTACCTGTTAAACTGTTCTCCCGATGTCCGTGAATTATTGAGGCGCGGACTTTACACATACCATCCGTGTCTCACATCCCCATCATACAATCCCTGTCTCACATCCCCATCATACCATTCCTGTGTCTCATCCCCATAATGCAATCCCGGTCTCACATCCCCATCATACCATCCCTGTCTCACATCCCCATCATACAATCCCTGTCTCACATCCCCATCATACAATCCCTGTCTCACATCCCCATCATACAATCCCTGTCTCACATCCCCATCATACCATCCCTGTCTCACATCCCCATCATACAATCCCTGTCTCACATCCCCATCATACAATCCCTGTCTCACATCCCCATCATACAATCCCTGTCTCACATCCCCGTCATAACAATCCCTGTCTCACATCCCCTTTAAGAAAGGGAGGAAGGCCTGCAGTACCGCAGCACACTGTGCTGCAGCGTGTGGCGCTGCGGCACGTTGCACAGCGATATTCAGCTGCAGCGCCCCAAAAGGGATGCGGGGCGCCTCCAGTAGCGCCGCGCTTCCCTCTGGGGTGCGCAAACTGAATTTCCGGCGGGCGGTCGCGACTGCTTCCGGGGCGCTACTTTTAGCGCCCTGGCGAGGCTGGCGCCCCAAACGGGGCTATAGTGAATTTCTAGGCCGTAGTGCCAGTATCTGAGCTGGTGCCTGCGGGTGAGACATGCAGTGACACGGTGTCTTCTTCCTCCTCCTCTTCTCCCACCTCGCTCTCTACCGTGCCCTCAGGGACTGGCTGCTCAGGTGCTTGCTGATTATCTGAGAGCATAAAGGCACAAGAGTCGGGGTATGGTGAGGGGAGGGGGGTGGCGGGAAGGGGGAAATGCTGCATACAGCAGGAGTAGCTTGAAAGTGAGAAAAGATTGTGGGCTGAGGGGGAAGTGGGATGTCAGAAGAAGGAGTAGGGATGAACATAATGTTGTTGTCCTCAAGGGGATCAACGTCGCTGGTCGCCACGGTACTGACGGCCTGGCGCCCAATGACCTCCAGCATGCTCATCTCCAGCTGGCTCAGCTCTTTAATCTGGGCTTGGCCGCTGCCTGTCCACTCCTGCTCATGTCGGTTGTGAGCCAACTTGGCCTGCAAGAGAAAAGAAAGTGTGTGAGTGCGTGTGGAGCAATGTGTTTGGGTGTTGTGCCTCCCATAGTTGAATAATTGTCATTGTGTGCAAGGTGTGAGATGTGGGTGTGAGTGTTGCTAGGTAGAGATTGTTGGTGAGTGAGTGCTGGGAGTGTGCTGCATTGAGCAGTGTGTGAAGCTTGTGGTACAGGTGGTGGTATATAGCATTTGTTGAAGCCTTCACTCACCCTGACCACCCGTGTGAGGTCGTTAAACTTCTTCCTGCTCTGGGTGTGGGACCTGGGGACCACAGTGCTATCCATGATGTGGTGTGCCACCTCCCTCCACATAGTGTGGCAGACTTGTGGTGAGGGCCTCCTGCCAGTTGGCGAGTACAGGACCGCCTGCCTTCTCTCCACCACTAAAACCAATGCCTCCAAAGCTTCATCTGAAAACCTCCGGGCTCTCTCCCCGGGGTGGTGATCTGCCATGAGGATTTGTAAATAAGTGCTTCTTCTCCTTGTCTGTCTTCTTATGATTGTTGGGGCAGCTGCACACCCAACAATCCTGAGAATGTAGTGCTGCAGCATCAATGAACCTCCCCTTTACATAGTTAAAAAAAGCCTGTGGCAAACATTACTTGCAATTAGACGGCTCCCGATATTGGTCCAGCTTTTAAGTGTAATGCCAATGAGCTTGGGTTTTTAGACTGGAATCATGACTGCAATCATTTTAATGAGGAGTGAGCACGGATCTTGCAATTTTGCGTGCATCCTAGACGATTTTCAGGTGGCGCAGCTTAACCATTTTTAGTCTAAACACTGCCCATTTCTTGGCTATAATGAATTTCTAGCCTGAAATTCGACTATTTTGAGGAAGTTAGTTGTCAGCCCCACACCAGGCGCACGTTGGCAAGTGATCAGTGGTCGGTCCTGTAAACCAAAGATTGCGTGTTCGATTCCCCCACCCTGCCCGTGTCTGATCGAAGCTCAGATCAACCCGTTTCCTCCAACTGAATATTGGGAAGACTGAAGTCATTATTTCTGTTCCCCGCCACAAACTCTATTCCCTACCCATCAATTCCATCCCTCTCCCTGGCAACTGTCTGATGCTGAACCAGACTGTTCGCAACCTTGGTGTCATATCTGACCCCAAGATGAGCTTCCGACCACATATGCGCGCCATCACCAAGGCCGCCTATTTCCACCTCCGTAACATCCCCCTTTTCCGCCCCTGCCTCAGCTCATCTGCTGCTAAAACCCTCATCCATGCCTTTGTTACCTCTAGACTTGACTATTCAAATACACCCTGTCCAGTAAACTTGAGGTCATCCAAAAATCTGCTGCCTATGTCGTAACTCGCACCAAGTCCCTTTCACCCATCACCCCTGAGCTCGCTGACCTACTTTGGCTCCCGGTTAAGCAACACCTCGATTTTAAAATTCTCTTCCCTGTTTTCAAATCCCTCGCCTCCCCCACCCCCCTCCACCCTCCACCACCCCCAATCTCTGCAAACTCCTCCAACCCTACAACCCTCCGCGATATCTGCGCTCCTCCAATTCAGGCCTCTTGAGCATCCCTGATTTTAATCGCTCAACCTTTGGTGGCCATGCCTTCAGCTGCCTAGGCCCTAAGCTCTGGAATTCCCTCCCTAAACCTCTGCAACTCCCTCCTTCCTCCTTTAAGACGCTCCTTAAAACCTACCTGTTTGACCAAGCTTTTGGTCATCTGTCCAAATATCTCCTTCTGTGGCTCAGTGTCAAATTATGTTTGGTAATGCTCCTTGAAACGCCTTGAGACATTTACTACGTTAAAGGCACTGTATAAATGCAAGTTGCTGTTGTTAGAAGCAAAGTTATAACCAGAGACCGAGTGAGCAACAGACAGAACTGATGTCCATCAACCGATTGAAATTTCTTTTATTGCAATTAATCTAACTTATTGAGATCGATAGACTTTTGTTGGGTAAGGGTATCAAGAAATATGGAGCAAAGGTGAGAAAATGGAGTTGACGTAACGATCAGTCAAGGCTTCTTTAACAGGTCCTCCCAAACCCGCGACCTCTACCACCTAGAAGTACAAGGGCAGCAGGCGCATGGGAACACCACCACCTCCAAGTTCCCCTCCAAGTCACACACTATCCTGACTTGGAAGTATATCGCCGATCCTTCATCGTCACTGGGTCAAAATCCTGGAACTCCCTCCCTAACAGCACTGAGGGAGTACCATCACCACATGGACTGCAGCGGTTCAAGAAGGCGGCTTACCACCACTTTCTCAAGGGCAATTAGGGATGGGCAATAAATGGTGGCCTTGCCAGCGACACCCACACCCCGAGAATGAATAAAGAAAAATATGAATGGTGGTCTAGGCTCGAAGGGCTGAATGGCCTTCTATTGTTCCTATGCTCCACCACCCTCCCACAAGGACTAAATACCCAATATCTCCCTCCCCCACCATCGCACCCAATAAATACTGTGCTCCAGTACCACCGCCCCCTCCCCCCTCTATTGGCACCGCTTGGCCTGAAACCTATTGGCACAAATCAGCACCATTCCCATCCTCGTGCTGTGCTCCCTAACCTGCACCTGGGCTCTGGTGACCTTCCGGAGCGACTGGACTCAGTGCCAACCGTAAACTCTGCACCAAGACCTAGACAGAACCCGAGTTCAGCTCTGTGCAGAACGCAGCAACTACAGCAGGTATGACCCCGGGATGAGGGGACTAAGGGCGGCTCATTCCCTCTACAGAGTCCACAATAGCGGTAGAACATATTTGCACAAACTGTGTCCAAATCCATTAAATCACAGTAGGAGTGGGAGAGGACAAGTCCTGGGCTCCTCACTGGTATTTTTAGTTGGTGAATTGGTTCAGGGTCAAAACTTGAGGTCTGTTGTTTTGCTCTTTAACCTGACTTTCCAGCGTAGTTGTTTCCTTTTATCTGGTGCGTGTTTTCCTATTGGAGGCAAAGAGGAGATGGTCTGACCTTGAACGTGTGCACTGCAGGCGTTCCCCTGAAGGACATGATTGTAGCTGAGCCTTAGATTATTCTCAAGGTCGATGACTGTTCCTCTTTGTTTAGTCTCCAGCTGGGTTACAGCTCTTTGCAGTTTGTACTACATCACTGGGGTCTCGGTCTGAGTTTTCCCTGGCATTAATCTGCATTGACTGTGTCGGTGGTGCAGCTTAAAGTAGTCAGTGGTCACTAAGCGCCCGTTATACTCAGCAACCAACTAAAACTCTTTTGGCTGGATTTTACCAGCCCTGAGGAGGCGGGTTTGGAGGCGGGACTGGTGGGAAAATGGGAAAAATTGGGAGCGGGTCCCAACTCTGCTCCCAACCCGCCTCCGAACCGTCTTCCCAGGATAATGCGGGCTTCCCGACGTCGGGAAACCCCGCCAGGGTCAGCGAGGCGAGCAGTGGGTCTGCGGGGGTGAGAGGGTTCGAAATGTCCACTGTAGAGGTGAGTGATGGGTGCAAGTGTGGACAGGTAAGTAGGAGAGATGAGTGTAAAGTGTTGGAAAAAGTTTCCTTACCTTTGCTTCTTCCTGCAGGCTTCAACCTTTGAGGATCTGGAGGTGCCTCATCTCAACGGCAGAGATGACAGAATGGCTGCTGAATTCTCAGATGCAGCAGCCATCTGCTTTCTGCTGAGGAGAGAGGTTTTGATCAGCCTTCTGTGCAAGGGCTCACCTTAGAACCGAGATTGTCAGTGTGCTTCTCAAAGCTGTCAAACGTGGGCAATTCATCTGTCAAAAAATTTTCGACAGATGAAGCTTCATACGCTGACATCATCTGTCACTGGCTTTCCCTTAAGGATGTCTTGCTACAGTTGTACAGGGCCTTGGTGAGACCACATCTTGAGTATTGTGTGCAGTTTTGGTCACCTTATCTGAGGAAGGATGTTCTTGCCATGGAGGGAGTGCAGCGAAGATTCACCAGACTGATGCCTGGGATGGCAGGAATGACGTATGAGGAGAGATTGGGTCGATTGGGCTTATACTCGCTGGAGTTTAGAAGAATGAGAGGATCTCATTGAAACTTATAAATTTCTAACAGGACTAGACAGACTAAATGCAGGAAGGATGTTCCTGATGGCAGGGGAGTCCAGAACCAGGGGTCACAGTCTAAGGATAAGGGGTAAGCCATTTAGGACAGAGATGAGGAGGAATTTCTTCACCCAGAGAGTGGTGAACCTGTGGAATTCTCTACCACACAAGGCAGTTGAGGCCAATTCATTAAATATATTCAAGAAGGAGTTAGATATATTTCTTAAGGCTAAAGGGATCAAGGGATATGGGGAGAAAGCAGGGACAGGGTACTGAATTTGGATGATCAGCCATGATCTCATTAAATGGCGGAGCAGGCTCGAGGGGCCGAATGGCCTACTCCTGCTCCTATCGTCTATGTTTCTATGTTTCTATGGCCGGCTAAGCCCGCAGAGCGGGCTTAACAAGGTCAATCAAGGGAAAATAGCATGGGTTGGTCAGACGTTGCTGGGGGCAGGACTGAAACCCGGAAACCAGCAGTCCCGCCCACCAGCACGCCGCCATTGACAAAATCCAGCCCTTTGTTTTGATGGCCATGCCCCCACACTATGCTCAATGAAACCAGCACCTGACAGCCCAGTTCCAATAGCACTAAAGTCAGAAACTGCTCCTTCTGATGGCAAGGGGTTTGAGGGGTTGGGTGTGTGAGGCTACGCATCACTCCATTTACTCCGCAGTTCTGCTTGGTTGGCCCAGGCTATGCACCGAGGCACTGGGGCTAATTTTCCCCAATAGCCTCCACGAGTGCAGCTCCGAAACTGGCACTGGGTTTCCAAGCTTGGCCCAAGAATGGCCTTGGTCAAGACGTGCCTGGGAGCCTACAGCTGCTCCCTGTGCTGGTTCCAACAGCAGCTCTGCCACGATAAGGAACTCGTGATGTTGGCCACTGAACATTACCGCGCTGTGCATTTTGGTGCTCCAACATACACTGTCCCACTTTTTCACATAGTTGAATACTTATTGGCCACCAGGACCAGGCAGAATTACGATGTATTTACAGCACAGAAACAGGCCATTCAGCCCAACTGGTCTGTGCTGGTGTTTATGCGCCACACGAGCCTCCTCCCACTCTATTTACTTCACCTCACCCTATCAGCATATCCTTCTATTCCTGTCTCCTTCATGTGTTAATCTAGATTCCCCTTAAATGCATCTATGCTGTTCAGCTCAACCACTCCCTGTGGTAGCGAGTTCCACATTCTAACCATTCAGTTTCCCCTGAATTCCCTATTGGATTTATTCATGACCATCTTATATTTATGGCCCCTAGTATTGGATTCCCCCACAAGCGGAAACCATATTGGCATATGGTGAGATGGTGTGTATAGGGTTGATGGATATGGTGAGATGGTGGGATAGGGGGAGAAGGTAGGGAGGTGGGATTGAGGGATATGGTGAAAGTGGGTTGGTGGGGTTGAGGGATATGGGAAGGAGGTGAGGTTGAGGGATATGGTGGGTAGGTGGGGTTGAGGGGTAGGGGCAGAAGGTAGGGAGGTGGGATTGAGGGATATGGTGAAAGTGGATAGGTGGGGTTGAGGGATATGGGGAGGTGAGGTTGAGGGATATGGTGGGGAGATGGGGTTGAGGGATACGGTGGGTAGGTGGGGTTGAGGGGTAGGGTGGGGAGGTGAGGTTGAGAGATAGGGTGGGGAGGTGGGGTTGAGGGATAGGGTGGGTAGGTGGGGTTGAGGGGTAAGGTGGGGTTGAGGGGTAGGGTGGGGAGGTGAGGTTGAGGGATAGGGTGGGGAGGTGGTGTTGAGAGATAGGGTGGGGAGGTGGGGTTGAGGGATAGGGTGGGGAGATGGGGTTGAGGGGTAGGGTGGGGAGGTGGGGTTGAGGGGTAGGGTGGGGAGGTGGGGTTGAGGGGTAGGGTGGGGAGGTGGGGTTGAGGGGTAGGGTGGGGAGGTGGGGTTGAGAGATAGGGTGGGGAGGTGGGGTTGAGGGATAGGGTGGGGTTGAGGGATAGGGGAGGAGGTGGGGTTGAGGGGTAGGGTGGGGAGGTGGGGTAGGGTGGGGAGGTGGGGTTAAGGGTTTTAGGGAGGAGGTGGGGTTGAGGGGTAGGGTGGGGAGGTGGGGTAGGGTGGGGAGGTGGGGTTAAGGGTTTTAGGGAGGAGGTGGGGTTGAGGGATAGGGTGGGGAGGTGGGGTTGAGGGGTATGGGGATGTGGGGTTGAGGGGTAGGGTGGGGAGGTGAGGTTGAGGGATAGGGTGGGGTTGAGGGGTAGGGTGGGGAGGTGGGGTTGAGGGATATGGGGTTGAGGGATATGGGGAGGAGGTGGGGTTGAGGGGTAGGGTGGGGTTGAGGGGTAGGGTGGGGAGGTGAGGTTGAGGGATAGGGTGTGGAGGTGGGGTTGAAGGATAGGGTGGGGAGGTGGGGTTGAGGGATATGGGGAGGAGGTGGGGTTGAGGGGTATGGGTGATGGTGGGGAGGTGGGGTTGATGGATATGGGGAGGAGGTGGGGTTGAGGGGTAGGGTGGGGTTGAGGGGTAGGGTGGGGAGGTGAGGTTGAGGGATAGGGTGTGGAGGTGGGGTTGAAGGATAGGGTGGGGAGGTGGGGTTGAAGGATAGGGTGGGGAGGTGGGGTTGAGGGATATGGGGAGGAGGTGGGGTTGAGGGGTATGGGTGAAGGTGGGGAGGTGGGGTTGATGGATATGGGGAGGAGGTGGGGTTGAGGGATAGGGGTGAAGGTGGGGAGGTGGGGTTGAGGGATATGGGGAGGAGGTGGGGTTGAGGGATAGGGGAAGATGGTCTGTGTGTGGGGTTGATCTGTGAAAAAGGGACAGTCTTGTTGGACCTGATGTTTTCCTGTTTATAAAAATAATTTTACGATATTGTGTGTTCCTACGTAGACAAAGAGTATTGGTTCTGAATGTGGCAGTACAGCAGCTTTGAAGGGATCAGTGAAAGAGCAGTCACAAACACGAGGTCGAAGAGATGAAGACTATACCAAAAAACGTTAGGGGGATTAAATACGCGGGGTTACGGGGATAGGGTGGGATATGTGTTGGTGTAGGGGTTACGGGGATCGGGTGGGATATGTGTCGGTGCAGGCTCGATGGGCCGAAATGGCCTCTATCTGCACTGTGGGGTTTCTGTGATTCTGTGATGTGACTACATTTATCTATTTATAGAAAATCATATTAAACAACAAAAAAATGAATAAGCTTTTCATCTCTGGAGATTTTGCTCAGTAGAGCATCAGCGAGACGGACTAATGTTGGTTGACCTCTTAGTCTTCTGCTGCAGTCAGACGTCACAGTGACCTGATTTAAGCCATCTATTGATTAACATATTGACTCACTCATTTCAAAGGCAGTCATCAGGAGATTGATTCGTTTATGAAGATAATTAATTTTGATTTTTTTTTAAACTGCTGCATTTTTGCTGATGATGTTCAGCAGACTCACATTTAATGCATCATATCTTCACTTTAGGTAGAAATGTATCAGTTACAATAATAGCGTTCCCCTCTAATACATTGTCCAGGGCCCATCATTGCCCTCTAACCTGCAGTGTACTAATACATTGTCCAGGGCCCATCATTGCCCTCTAGCCTGAGGCGTATTAATACATTGTCCAGGGCCCATCATTGCCCTCTAACCTGCGGTATATTAATACATTGTCCAGGGCCCATCATTGCCCTAGAGCCTGCGGTGTATTAATACATTGTCCAGGGCCCATCATTGCCCTCTAACCTTCGGTGTATTAATACATTGTCCAGGGCCCATCATTGCCCTATAACCTGCGGCGTATTAATACATTGTCCAGGGCCCATCATTGCCCTCTCATTACATCTGATTAAATCACAATCTGCTGTTCTACTTCCATGACACGTTAGGGATTGAAATCTCTATGAATGTGTGTTAATTATTAAGAATAACAGGTTATGGACTGCGTCACATGGTAGTCATATGGCTTTAGATGCAGTCGCAGAATTGGCAAAAGCCAGGGAGGATATTAGCCACAACCCAAGGCTAATGCTGATCAAGTGAGATGAAGTAGCGTGGGAGGAGGCTCGTGTGCAGTATAAACACTGGCATGGGCCTGTTGGGCCGAATGGCCTGTTTCAGTGCTCTAGATTCTATGTAATTCTATGTCAAAAAGGACACAGAGCGAATGAAGGGAAAACATGGATGATGGGGCTAGCACGAGTTTAATTATTTTATGTAAAATTGTGCTTAGGTTTATAATTCATGGTTTAGGTTTAATATTACAATAGTAAAGCTATTGTTGATTTCTGAGCAGATTTATTACTTATCATTGTTAGTTTGTTAGCTCATGCACTGAATAAAACAAAACCGGTCGACCCACTGAGCTTGGAGCTCCTCTGAACTTGTTGAACTTCAAGGGTAAAAACAAAGACTGAGATAGGGGAATGGGTGGGGCAGTGGTTTAAACACATCCCTCCTTTCATCTGTGGCCTGGGTCAACCCAGGCTGATGGGATGACGCTCCCCCTCGGTCTGCCACAGCAGCATTCTAAGTGTCCGCAGGGGCAATGCCACCTCTGTGTACACCAGTGATGGGCAAAATACGGCCCAAGGCCGCATCTAGCCCGCCAATTGATTCGATGCGGCCCAGTGATTCCGAATGGAGTGCCTAAATCTTGCGATTTAAAAAATACGCCAATTTGCGCCTGTGCGAATCGCGTATATTTTCCGCTGTACACAAATTGGCTACCACGTTTCCTACATTGCAACAGTGGCAACATTTCAAAAGTATTTCATTGGCTGTAAAGCGCTTTGGGGCGTCCTGAGGTCATGAAAGGCGCTATAGAAATGCAAGTCCTTTCTTTCTTATGCGTCACGTGTACAGACACTCTCCACCCCACCCAGAGCCATGCAATCTCCTGGGAGAGGCAAAGAAACAGATAAATTAGGGAGAAAAAGTCTGGGAATTTCCTCTCCTACCCCTTCAGGCGATCAAAACTAGTCTGGGAGACTACTCTGACGGTGAGTTATAATCCCTGTGATGTCCTGGCCCAGCCTCAATCTTCCAGAGATGACAAGGCTCCTTTAAGTACGGCACTCAATATTACACATTTGCCTGGGTGTTATTTTGGGTCAGTGCTGTATTTTTAGTCACAACTAATAACTGAAGTAGTGGTGCATTTTGTAGGATAGGTCACATGAGGCTGCCTGGTGGAAACAATTCAAGGTTGTTCAAGTTAACGACTCTTGATGGTTCACAGTGGGGAATTGAGGGGCAGAACAACAGAGCCTCCATTACTGGTGGCTTAAAGTAATTGCGGCATTGATCCCAATGTGATATCGAAATTTATGTCTTGGTTTTAGAGTGGGAGGCAATTTTATCTTTTAGTGATAATGCCAGCCAAGGCTTACTGCAGGGTCTGTCCTGTCACAAATAGACTACCAGCACCAAATACGCTATCGTCTACTTAATCCGCCTTGCTCCCCTCAACCAGCTGAGCTCCTGGCTGTTGTGCAGCAGGCAGCGCCATGGCAACAAGGTGCTTTGTGAAATGCCCGCTGCCAGTCTTAGAATTTTACTGCACAGGAGGTGGTCATTCAGCCCATCATGCCTGTGCCAGCTCTCAAGAGCTATCCAATTAGTCCCACTCTTTCCCCACAGCCCTGCAAACTAAGCATCTGAGTTATCAAGATAGGCTAAAAGAGCTGGGAATCTATGCTTTAGAGAAGCGTAGACTATAGAGGTGATCTGATTGAGGTTTATAAGATGATGAAGGGAATTGATTGTGTTCCAGTTGACAGTTTGTTCCAATTAAATAGGTTAGGGAGGACCAGGGGTCACAAATTTAAGTTGTATAAGGCCAGACCTAGGTTAGATGCCAGGAGGTGGATCTTTTCCCAGAGAATAGTGAACAGGCTGCCGGCTCGTGGGGTGGACGCTGATTTGCTGAATTCCTTCAAGCGAGAGCTGGATCTGCTTCTGGGTGGGGCGGAGATCACCTCTTACAGAAGGTAGGTGCTGCAAAAGAATTCAGGGTCGAAGTGATCCTGGACTAGTTTCGATTGCCCAGATGGGTCAGGGAGGAATTTCCCAGATGTTTTTCCCACAAATTGGCCCAGGTTTTTAATCTGTTTTTTTGCCTCTCCCAGGAGATCACATGGTTTTGGGTGGGGTGGAGTGTATATATTGTGATACACAAGGTATCACAATTATGTGGGACTGGCTCGATGGACCAGAGGGTCTTTACTTGTCCATCATTATTTGTATGTTCATAAGTATTTATCCAATTCCCTTTTAAAAGTTCCTACTGAATCTGCTTCCACCACCCTTTCAGGCAGTGCATTCCAGGTCACAACTCACCGTGTAAAAAAAATCTCATCTCCCCTGTAGTTCGTTGCCAATAATCTGAACTCCGCGTCCTCTGGTTACTGGCCCTCCTGCCACTGGAAACCATTTCTCCCTATCTACTCCATCAAAACCCTTCATCATCTTGAACACCTCGATCAAACCTCTTCTTAATCTTCTCCATTCTAACGGAGAACAATCCCAGGTTTTCTAGTCTCTCCATGTAACTGAAGTGTTTCATCCCTGGTACCAATCCAGCAAATCTCCTCTGCGCCCTCTCCAAGGCCTTGACATCCTTCTCAAAGTGTGGTGCCCAGAATTGGACACAATGCTCCAGCTGAGGACTAACTAGTGTTTTATAAAGGTTTAGCATAACTTTCTTGTTTTTGTACCCTATTCCTCTATTACTAAAGCCAAGGAGCCCATATGCCTGTTTAACAGTCTTCTCAACTTGTCCTGCCACCTTCAAAGACGTGTCAGCAGTCAGTGGATCAGGGTTTGGGCCAGTGCCCTGCTCTCTGGCCTCTTTGTCAGCAGACATTAGGAGGCGATTTGACTCGTTCCCATCTCTGGCTGGGAAACGCCAGAGGGTCCACTTTAGATCGAGGAATTACCACCGAACAGAGCACTGCGGAAAAACATGGCGACTGCCAGTGCGTCCGAATGTTGCTACCCTGTGGCTCTGTGCCGAAACCCGTAATAACGTGTCACCTGAAAGCAGATATGAACACTGGGTGGTTTCTACAATGGCCGGTTGATCAGCAAGCTCCATTTTTATTCCAGGTGGCAAGTGGAGAATCTACCAGAATCCTAAATTAAATAGGATATTTCCTGGTCTGTTGTACAGGCCACGGCCCCATACCTGGCCCCAAACCTGACTCCGACCCCGGCCCCAACCCCAACCCCGACCTCCAACCCCCCACCCCAGTCCCCGGCCCCAGTCCCAACCCCAGCCCCAGTCCCCTACCCCGCCCCATTTCCACTTTCCAGCGCTTGCTTCCCATTAGTAAAAACGAGCAATGCTTGTGGCTTCTTGTTTTGGAATCTAATTCCATAATATTACAAATCACCTCACCATTGAATAGAACTAAACTGTGAGCTAGAATTCAGCATTTCAAATGGTCAAATAACCTGTAGACAACCTTGGGACGCTCATACGTGGAGACTGGTCACTTGGGTAAAATGGTGGAGAGCTGACAGAACCCGTGGAACCATCGCCCAGCATGAGTTTGCTCCTTCAGGACAGGTTGGGCTAAAACTGAGGCAAAGAGGAGCAAAAAGCTAGAATTCTTCTGGTTGCTTTTTAGGTGTCAACTGTGGCTCAGGGTAGAGCACGCTCGCCGGAGTCAGAAGGTCGTGGGTTCAAGCCCCATTCCAGAAACTTCAACACAAAATCTCAGCCGACACTCCCAGTGCAGTGCTGAGGGAGTGCTGCACTGTTGGAGGTGCCGTCCTTACCCTCACGGGTAGATGGAAAAGATCCCGTGGCAGTATTCAAAGCAGAACAGGAGAGTTCTCCCCAGTGTCCTGGCCAATATTTATGCTTCAACCAACATCACTAAAACAGATTATCATGATCTCATTGCGGTTTGTGGGATCTTGCTGTGCGCAAATTGGCTGCCACGTTTCCTACATTACCACAGTGACTACACTACAGAAGCACTTCATTAGTTGTAAAGCACTTTGGGACGTCCCGAGGATGTGAAAGGCGCTATATAAATGCAAGTCTTTCTCTCTCATGTGCAACCACGCTGTCAATGGATTAGCAAGGATTCCCTCTGTTCAGTACAGGTATTCCCTGAAAAATCATGAACAGGTTCTTTTAAAATCTATTTATAATCTCACTAGAACAGGGAAACTCTTCACAATCACACACATTTTCACTACAGATAGTGAGCAGAGGAATTCTTCCCCCTCGACAAGTTTAATTAAAAAAAAAAAACCGCCTGAGTGAACAGACCAAGCTACATCGAGAAAAACTGGAGGCTGCAAACTCTGTGCATTTACTGTACAGGACGGGCCTCATCCAGGTCTCGATTATCTCCAGACTCAACTATTCCAACGCTCTCCTGGCCGGCTTCCCATCTTCCACCCTCTGTAAACTTCAGCTCATTCAAAACTCTGCTGCCATATCCTAACACGCACCAAGTCCCGTTCACCCATCACCCCTTGTACTCGCTGACCTACATTGGCTCCCAGTCCAGCAACACATTGATTTTAAAATTCTCATTCTTGTTTTCAAATCCCTCCACGGCCTCGCTCCTCCCTATTTCTGTGACCTCCTCCAGTCCAACAACCCGGCAAAATATCTGTACTCCTCCAACTCTGGCCACCTATGCATGCCCGATTTTCAATCGCTCCACCATTGGTGGCCGTGCCTTCAGCTGCCTCGGCCCCAAACTCAGGAATTCTCTCCTTAAACCTCTCCGCCTCTCTCTCCTCCTTTAAGACACTCCTTAAAATCTACCTCTTGACCAAGCTTTTAGTCATCTGTGCTAATATCTCCTTATGTGGCTCGGTGTCAAATGTTGTTGGGTAACACTCCTGTGAAGCGCCATGGGGCGTTTCAATACATTAAAGGCGCTATATAAATACAAGTTGTTGTTGGGTCTAGTGCTGGCATTGATTCAGAGTCAGTGACGCAGTTAAGAAGAAGAATGATGGAGAACATGTCTGACTGACGGGAGCAGCCACCAGAGAGACTCTCAATGGCTGTCTGATGATAGGGTCACACTTCTGTCTACTGTGGAACTGAAAATACCCTGGAAAACTATAGTTTCAACATGGAAGGATTTTAAATGAGAAGTTTTGTACCAGTTGTGTCATTGAATGAGAGAGTTAATGGTGATGAGGTGATGACTAAAAAGGAAAAATAACTCACGGGTGCAAAACTCCCAGGATTCTTTGCAATGTCTGCCGACAGCTAAGGTGTTTCCTGGTAAAACCTTATTTCAGAAAGCCAGTCATTGCAAATAAAGAAATTAATTGCAAACCGACATGGGAAAACAGTCAACAGCCAAACCATTTTATAAATTAAAAAAAATTCAGAATCGTACATTGGTTTATGTGCTAATATTTTTTTAATTCATTCTCTGGATCTGGGCGTCATTGGCAAGGCCAGCATTTATTGCCCATCCCTAGTTGCCCTTGAGAAGGTGGTGGTGAGCCGCCTTCTTGAACCGCTGCAGTCCGTGTGGTGAAGGTATTCCCACAGTGCTGTTAGGGAGGAAGTTCCAGGATTTTGACCCAGCGACGATGAAGGATCGGCCGATATACTTCCAAGTCAGGATTGTGGGAGTCTTGGAGGGGAACTTGGAGGTGGTGGTGTTCCCATGCGCCTGCTGCCCTTGTCCTTCCAGGTGATAGAGGTCGCGGGTTTGGGAGGTGGTAAAGGTCCCACTACATTGCTGCATGTGACCTTGTCAGCTGCAGAGGCGATGCAGCCACGAGGGGCTGGCAGAGTAACCTCGGTGAGTTACTGGACATCCAAAAGCACTTCACAACCAATTAAGTACTTTTTGAAGCTGTAATGTATGAAACGTGGCAGCCAATTAGCACGCAATAAGGTCCCACAAATAACGTGATAGTGACCAGATAATCTGTTTAGGGATGTTGGTTGAAGGATACCGGGTAGAACTCCCCTGCTTTTCTTTGAAATAGTGTCATGGGAGCTTTTACTCGAGAGGGCAGACAGAGCCTCGGTTTAACGTTGCATCCGAAAGACGGCACCTCAGGTAGTGCAGCACTCCCTCAGTACTGCCCCTCCGACAGTGCAGCACTCCCTCCGTATTGCCCCTCCGACAGTGCAGCTCTCCCTCAGTACTGACCCTCCGACAGTGCAGCGCTCCCTCAGTACTGACCCTCCAACAGTGCAGCACTCCCTCCGTATTGCCCCTCCGACAGTGCAGCGCTCCCTCAGTACTGACCCTCCAACAGTGCAGCACTCCCTCAGTACTGCCCCTCCGACAGTGCAGCGCGCCCTCAGTACTGCCCCTCCAACAGTGCAGCACTCCCTCCGTATTGCCCCTCCGACAGTGCAGCTCTCCCTCAGTACTGACACTCCGACAGTGCAGCGCGCCCTCAGTACTGCCCCACCGACAGTGCAGCACTCCCTCCGTATTGCCCCTCCGACAGTGCAGCTCTCCCTCAGTACTGCCCGTCCAACACTGCAGCGCGCCCTCAGTACTGCCCCACCGACAGTGCAGCACTCCCTCAGTACTGCCCGTTGATGCGCTATCAATTACTCATAAAAGACTGAGAGTTAGAAGAGTAACTAAAGGCTTTTATTAACAACAGAATGGAGGTCTGCCTCGAGTGGTCGACCGGTCCAGGATACGAAGGGCTGGGGAGCAGTCACCTTTATACTAGGACCTGTGGGAGGAGTCAGCCAAGGCATGTCCAGGCATGTACACAGTGGAATACAAACAGGACAAACAGGAATACAAACAGTGGTTTACCACACCCGTCCAACACTGCAGCGCGCCCTCAGTACTGCCCCACCGACAGTGCAGCACTCCCTCAGTACTGACCCTCCGACAGTGCAGCACTCCCTCAGTACTGCCCGTCCAACACTGCAGCGCGCCCTCAGTACTGCCCCACCGACAGTGCAGCGCTCCCTCAGTTCTGCCCCAGCAAACAGTGCAGCTCTCCCTCAGTACTGCACTGTCGGAGGGGCAATACGGAGGGAGTGACGTCACCAGGGAGCAGGTAAGTGATTGGTTGGTGAGTATTTCTCTTTTTTAAACTTTAACTCTGTAGTTTATAGTTACTAGGGTCTTTTCTGGTGTAGCAGGGACTGTTGGTAGACTATACAAGCGCCTTAGAGGTATTTTTAATTGGTGATAGTAAATTAATTAAAGGGAAGGTCATGCCAGGTGAGCCCAGCCCCGTGATATGCTCCTCTTGCTCTATGTGGGAATTCAGGGACCCCGGTGCCCCTGATGACCACGTGTGCCAGAGATGCATCCATCTGCAGCTACTAGCAGACCGCATTGAGGCGCTGGAGCTGCGGGTGGATGGGTTGTTGAGCATTCACGATGCTGAGAGGGTCGTGGATAGCACGTTTAGTGAGTTGGTCACACCGCAGGGAAGGGCTGCACAGGAAGACAGGAAATGGGTGACCACCAGGCGGAGCAATAGAAGCAGGCAGGTAGTGCAGGAGACCCCTGTGACCATTCCCCTCTCAAACAAGTATACCGCTTTGGATACTGTTGAGGGGGATGACTCACCAGGGGAAGGCAGCAGCAGCCAACTTCCTGGCACTGGGGGTGCTCCTGCTGCCCAGGAAGGGGGGAAAAAGAGTGGGAGAGCAATAGTGGTAGGGGATTCTATAGTAAGGGGAACAGATAGGCGTTTCTGTGGCCGTAGACGTGAATCCAGGATGGTTTGTTGCCTCCCTGGTGCCAGGGTCAAGGATATCACTGAGCGGCTGCAGGGCATTCTGGAGGGGGAGGGTGAACAGCCAGAGGTTGTGGTCCACATTGGTACCAACGACATAGGTAAAAAGAGGGATGAGGTCCTGCAGCAAGAATTTAGGGAGCTAGGTGAAGGTTTAAAGAGCAGGACCTCAAAGGTTGTAATCTCTGGATTACTCCTGGTGTCACGTGCTAGTGGGTATAGGAATAGGAAGATAGAACAGATGAATGCGTGGCTAAAGGGATGGTGCAGGGGGGAGGGCTTTAGTTTCCTGGATCACTGGGTCTGCTTCTGGGAAAGGTGGGACTTGTACAAGTCGGACGGTTTACACCTGAACCAGAGGGGAACCAATATCCTTGCGGGGAGGTTTGCTAGCACTGCTGGGGGGGGTTTAAACTAACTTGGCAGGGGGATGGGGTACAGAGTGTAGCTATAGTAGGGGGTGATTTACAGCCAAATACAGAGGAAAAAACAAGTCAGCTGGGAAGGCAGAGCAAATATGTGAAGGCAAAAGGGAATATGGCAGGGCTGGAAGGCATTTATTTTAATGCAAGGAGTCTTGCAAATAAGGTGGATGAACTGAAGTTGTTGAACACATGGGAGTACGATATTGTTGCTATCACGGAGACATGGTTGAGGGAGGGTCAGGACTGGCAGCTCAATATTCCGGGGTATAGAATCTTCAGGCGAGACAGAGGGGGGTGTAAAAGGGGAGGGGGTGTTGCAATATTAATTAAGGAGTCAATTACTGCTGTAAGGAGGGATGATATATTAGCGGGTTCCTCTAATGAGGCCTTATGGGTAGAACTTAAAAACAAAAAGGGGGCAAGCACTTTGCTGGGAGTGTACTATAGGCCCCCAAACAGTCAGTGGGAGATAGAGGAACAGATATGTAGGCAAATCTCAGAGAAGTGTGAAAATAATAGGGTAATAATAGTGGGGGATTTCAACTTCCCCAATATAAATTGGGATAGTCAGAGTGTGAAAGGCTTAGAGGGTGCAGAATTCTTAAAGTGCATCCAGGAGAGCTTTTTGAGCCAACATGTAGAAAGTCCTACAAGAGAGGGGGCGGTACTGGACCTAATTCTGGGGAATGTAGCCGGGCAAGTGGTGGAAGTATCAGTAGGAGAGCATTTTGGCGACAGTGACCATAATTCGGTGAGATTTAAGGTGGTCATGGAAAAAGACAAAGACGGCCCGGAAATAAGGGTTCTAAATTGGGGGAAGGCCGATTTTAATATGATAAGGCAGGATCTGGCCAAAGTGGACTGGGAGCAGCTACTTATAGGAAAATCCACATCAAAACAGTGGGAGACTTTCAGAAGGGAAATAGAGAGAGTACAACGCCAACATGTTCCTGTAAAGGTCAAGGGTGGGACCAACAAGCAAAGGGAACCTTGGATGACAAGGGATATACAAAAATGCATTAGAAATAAAAGGGGGGCTTTTGGCAGTTACAAAAGACTAAAGACGGAAGAAGCCCTAGAGGAGTATAAAAAGTGCAGGGGCATACTTAAAAAAGAAATTAGGAGGGCGAGGAGGGGCCATGAAATAACACTGGCGAGCAAAATAAAGGAAAATCCTAAGATGTTTTATAAGTATATTAAGGGCAAGAGGATAACCAGGGAAAGGGTAGGGCCCATTAGGGACCAAAGTGGCAATCTGTGTGTAGAGCCAGATGATGTAGGCGGGGTTTTAAATGAATTTTTTGCATCTGTGTTCACTATGGAGAAAGACGATGCAGACATAGAAATCGGGCAAGGGGACTGTGACATACTTGAACATATTAGCATCGAGAGGGAGGAGGTGCTAGCGGTTTTAGCAGGCCAAAAAGTGGATAAATCCCCAGGCCCGGACGAGATGTATCCCAGGCTGCTGTGGGAGGCAAAGGAGGAGATTGCAGGGGCTCTGACACAAATTTTCAGAACCTCTCTGGCCACAGGGGATGTACCAGAGGACTGGAGAACAGCTAATGTAGTACCATTATACAAGAAGGGTAGCAGGGATAAACCAGGGAATTACAGGCCAGTGAGCCTAACATCTGTGGTAGGGAAATTATTGGAAAAAATTCTGAGGGACAAAATTAGTCTCCACTTGGAGAGGCAAGGATTAATCGGGGATAGTCAGCATGGCTTTGTCAAGGGTAAATCATGTCTGACAAATCTGATTGAATTTTTCGAGGGGGTGACTAGGGGGGTGGATGAGGGAAATGCTGTGGGTGTGGTTTACATGGACTTCAGTAAAGCTTTTGACAAAGTCCCGCATAGGAGACTGGTCAAGAAGGTAAGAGCCCATGGGATCCAGGGTGCCTTGGCGCGTTGGATCCTAAACTGGCTGAGTGGCAGGAGGCAGAGGGTGATGGTCGAAGGTTGCTTTTGTGACTGGAAGCCTGTGTCCAGTGGGGTACCTCAGGGATCGGTGCTGGGTCCCTTGTTGTTTGTGATCTACATAAATGATTTGGATGAGAATGTAAAAGGTATGATCAGTAAGTTCGCAGATGACACGAAAATTGGTGGGGTGGTAAATTGCGAGGAGGAATGCCTCAGGCTACAGGACGATATAAACGGGTTGGTCAGATGGGCGGAAAAGTGGCAAATGGAATTTAACCCTGAAAAGTGCGAGGTGATGCATTTTGGACGGACAAATAAGGCAAGGGAATACACAATGAGTGGTAGGACCCTAGGAAGTACAGAGGGTCAGAGGGACCTTGGTGTACATGTACATAGATCCCTGAAGGCAGCGGAACAGGTAGATAAGGTGGTTAAAAAGGCATATGGGATACTTGCCTTCATTAGCCGAGGCATAGAATATAAGAGCAGGGAGGTTATGATGGAGCTGTACAAAACGCTGGTGAGGCCACAGCTGGAGTACTGTGTGCAGTTCTGGTCACCTCACTATAGGAAGGATGTGATTGCTTTGGAGAGGGTGCAGAGAAAATTCACCAGGATGTTACCTGGGATGGAGCGCCTCAGCTATGAAGAAAGACTAAACAGGCTGGGGTTGTTTTCCTTGGAGCAAAGAAGGCTGAGGGGGGACCTGATTGAGGTGTACAAAATGATGAGGGGCATAGATAGGGTAGACAAAGAGGAACTTTTCCCCTTAGTAGGGGGGTCAATAACAAGGGGGCATAGATTCAGGGTAAGGGGCAGGAGATTTAGAGGGGATTTGAGGAGGAACCTTTTCACCCAGAGGGTGGTTGGAATGTGGAACTCAATGCCTAAAAGGGTGGTAGAGGCAGGAACCCTCACAACATTCAAGAAGCATTTGGATGAGCACTTGAAATGCCATTGCATACAAGGCTATGGACCAAATGCTGGAAAATGGGATTAGACTGGACAGGGATGGATGGGCGGTGCAGACACGATGGGCCGAAGGGTCTCTTTCTGTGCTGTAAAACTCTATGACTCTATGAGTACTGCACTGTAAGTGTCAGCCTAGATTGTGTGCTCAGGCCTCTGGAGTGAACCCCCGATCTTCTGACTAAGAGACGAGAGTGCTACCACAGAGCCACGGCTGACACCCAAGTTGTTGGGAGCCTGCAGTTTTCCTTTATCCAGCGAATAAATCGATGTGAGCGGCGGCTACTGACCTTGGGGTGTATGTTGAAGTATCTGTTGCTCTCAAAGTTTTTTTTTTCATTTTCTGCATAATAAAGTAAAAAGCTGTCCTTGATGAGGAAGAACCTGGAAAAGAGGAAAAGGGTTGAGTGTGCCAGATCAGACTGAGACTATATCACATTGTACCGAACGAAACCAAACCAGTTCCTAATGGCACTTAAACAATATCCAATTGTGTTCGATCAGATGATATCTCGGCTGAAATTCTGTCTATGCTGGATGGTATACAATGAAACCCATAATGTGTGTGGATTAAACTCACCCACGTGATATCAGTAACAAAACCTCAACACATAGTTCCACCGCACCTCAGGAAGGTTATACTGACCTTGGAGGGGGTGCAGCACAGATTCCCCAGAATGATACCGGGGCTAAAATGGTTAAATTATGAGGACAGGTTACACAGACTAGGCTTGTAATCCCTTGAGAATAGAAGATTAAGGGATGACCTAATTGAGGGGTTTAAGATGATTAAAGGATTTGATAGGGGAGATGGAGAGAAACTATTTCCTCTGGTGGGGGAGCCCAGAACAAGGGGGCCTCACCTTAAAATTAGAGCCAGGCCGTTCAGGGCTGAAGTCAGGAAGCACTTTTTCACACAAAGGGTAGTGAAATCTGGAACTCTTTCCCCAAAAAGCTGTTGAACCTGGGGGTCACTTGAAAATTTCAAAACGGAGTTTGATTTTTTTTGTTGGGTAAGGGTATTATGGGTTAGGAACCAAGGCAGGGTAGGTGGAGTTAAGATACAGATCAGTCATGATCGAATTGAGTGTCAGGCTCGAGGGGCTGACGGGCCTCCCCTCCTGTTCCTATGTTCCTATGAAAGTGCTCAGAACAGCTATTTTATTGGACATCAACCCATTTAAAACTCCGTGAAATCCAGCATTGGCAACTAATTTGGCCAGAAAGTTAAATGGTTACTATAGCAGACCGATCACTAGGGGTGATCCAGTGCTGTATACACTACCGCTAAACTGTGTTGCTAAGTGCTCACTGGAACCTTAAACAGCTGATTATTTTGATCCAGAGCTCCTCCTCCTATCACAGCCTTTTTGTGCTGCATTTGTTCAGTCTCAAACCAGCATTCTGCTAAATGTCACAGTAAAGAGCTGAACTGCCCAGATGCTCAACAACCCCGCAGAGCAGATGATCAGTACAAGATGATCGCTATAACCAGGGATCAGCTACCGATCTGCTCAACCATACCCTCACCACCACCTTTGATGCCCTAGTCCCTATTAAAACAATTACTCTCTCACACTGGCCGTTCTCCCTGGTACGGCCCTCATCTTCGCTCCCTCAAGCCCAAGGGACACAAACTTGAACGGATATGGCGGACAACTTGTTTAGTCATTCATCACCAGATTTGGCTGGACCACATAGGGCAGTATCGGGTCCTGCTCTCGTCTGCCAAAATTGCTCACTATTCTAGAATCATTCTGGAATGCAAAGATAAACCCCGGCTTCTATTCTCTACTGCTAGATGTCTTCTTAAACCCCTCACCTCCGTCTCCTCCACCCTTACCTCCAATTACAAGTGCGAGGAGCTTATGGACTTCTTTGTCTCTAAGATTGAGACCATCCGTTCAGCTGTCTCTGCCACTTCTCTTCCTTCCCCTAGCCCACCAGGCCAAACCTCCTTTAAGGTTCCCCCCCTGCCCTAGCCCTGAACTCGCATCTTTCTCCAGTTTCTCTCCGATCTCCCATCATGACCTCTCTGCACTCATCTTGTCCACGAGACCCACTTCCTGCTCCCTCGACCCTATTCCCACCAAACTGCTGACCACCCAACTTCCTTTGCTGGCTCCCATGTTAGCTGACATTGTTAACGGTTCTCTCTCCTCAGGTACTGTTCCCCTCTCCCTCAAATCTGCTGACATCACCTCTCCTCAGAAAAACAACCCTTAACCCCTCCGTCCTTGCAAACTATTGCCCCATCTCCAACCTCCCTTTCCTCTCCAAAGTCCTTGAACGTGTTGTCGCCTCCCAAATCCGTGCCCATCTTTCCCGCAACTCCATGTTTGAATCCCTCCAATCAGGTTTCCGCCCCTGCCACAGTATCGAAACGGCTCTCAAAGTCACAAATAACATCCTTTGTGACTGTGACAAAGGTAAACTAGCCCTCCTCATCCTTCTTGGCTTGTCTGCAGTCTTTGACACGGTTGACCACTCCATCCTCCTCCAACGCCTCTCCACCGTCGTCGAGCTGGGTGGGACTGCACTCGCCTGGTTCCATTCTTATCTATCTAATCATCGCCAGAGAATCACCTGCAACGGCTTCTCTTCCTGCTCCCGCATAGTTACCTCTGGTGTCTCCCAAGGATCTATCCTTGGCCCCTCCTATTTCTCATCTATATGCTGCCCCTTGGCGACATCATCCAAAAACACAGTGTCAGTTTCCACATGTATGCTGACGACACCCAGCTCTACCTCACCACCACTTCTCTCAACCCCTCCACTGTCTCTAAATTGTCAGACTGCTTGTCCAACATCCAGTTCTGGATGAGCAGAAATTTTCTCCAGTTAAATATTGGGAAGACCGAAGCCATTGTTTTCGGTCCCCGCCACAAACTCCGTTCCCTAACCACTGACTCCATCCCTCTCCGTAACGTCTGTCTGAGGCTGAACCACACTGTTCACAACCTTGGTGTCATATTCGACCCTGAAATGAGCTTCTGGCCACATATCCGCGGCATAACTAAGACCGCCTATTTCCACCTCCGTAACATTGTCCGTCTCCGCCTTTGCCTCAACTCATCTGCTGCTGAAACCCTCATCCATGCCTTTGTTACCTCTAGACTTGACTATTCCAATGGACTCCTGGCCGGCCTCCCACATTCCACCCTGCGTAAACTTGAGGTCATCCAAAACGCGGCTGCCCGTGTCCTAACTCGCACCAAGTCCCATTCGCCCATCACCCCTGTGCTCGCTGACCCACATTGGCTCCTGGTTAAGCAGCGCCTCGATTTCAAAATTCTTATCCTCGTTTTCAAATCCCTCCATGGCCTCTCCCTCCCTATCTCTGTAATCTCCTCCAGCCCCACAATTCCACCCCCCCCCCACCCCCCCAGATATCTGCGCTCCTCTAATTCTGCCCTTTTGAGCATCCCTGATTATAATCGCTCAACCATTGGTGGCCGTGCCTTCTGTTGCCTAGGTCCTAAGCTCTCTGCCTCTCTACCTCTCTTTCCTCCTTTAAGATGCTCCTTAAAACCTACCTCTTTGACCAAGCTTTTGGTCACCTGCCCTAATTTCTCCTTATGCAGCTCAGTGTCAAGTTTTTTATCTTATAAAACTCCTGTGAAGTGCCTTGGAACGTTTTTGTACGTTAAAAGTGCTATATAAATACAAGTTGTTGTTGTTATCACTGCAACCAGGGATTACTGCAAGATAATTACTGGAACCGGGGATCAATGCAAGAGGATCACTGCATCCAGGGATCACTGCAAGAGGATTACTGGAACCGGGGATCAATGCAAGAGGATCACTGCATCCAGGGATCACTGCAAGATAATTACTGGAACCGGGGATCACTGCAACCGGGGATCACTGGAACCGGGGATCACTGCAACCGGGGATCACTGGAACCGGGGATCACTGCAAGATAATTACTGGAACCGGGCATCACTGCAAGATCATCACTGCAACCGGGCATCACTGCAACCGGGCATCACTGCAGCCAGGCCATCGCGACAACAGGGCGATCGCGATAAGATGATCACTACAACCGGGGATTGTGGCAACCGGGTAGCGTGACAAGATGATCGCTACAACCAGGGATCGCTATAAAGGTGATCACTACAACCGGAGATCGGTATAAGATGATCACTACAACTGGGGATCGCGGCAACCGGGGAGATCGCAGCAACCGGGGCGGGGGGGGGGGGGTGGAAATCGCTACAACTGGGGGGTGGGGGGGGAAGCGCTACAACCGGGGGATAGCGACAACCACGAATTGCGACAAAATGATCTTTACAACCAGTGATCTCTACAAGATGTTCACTAAACCAGGGATCACTACAAAAGTACATTGGCATGGTGGTTATGTCACTGGGCTAGTAATCCAGAGGCCTAGACCAATAATCCAGTTAAACGCGAGTTCAAATCCCACCACGGCAGCTGGAAATTTAAATTCAGTTAATAAATCAATCTGGAATTTAAAAAGCTTGCATCAGTAATGGTAACCATGAAACTATCAGATTGTTGTAAAAAAAAACATCTGGTTCACTAATGTCTTTTAGGGAAGGAAATCTGCCGTCCTTACCTGGTCTGGCCGCTATGTGACTCCAGACCCACAGCAATGTGGTTGACTTTTAACTGCCCTCTGAAATGGCCTAGCAAGTCACTCAGTTGTACCAAACAGCTACGAAAAAATATAATAAGAATAAAACCGGACAGATCGACCTCGGCACCAGTTTCGGACACGACAACAGCACACCCAGCCCAGTCGACCCTGCAAAGTCCTCCTCACTGACATCTGGGGATTTGTGCCAAAATTGGGAGAGCTGTCCCACAGACTAGTCAAGCAACAGCCTGACAGTCATACTAACAGAATCATACCTTTCAGCAATGTCCCAAACTCTTCCATCAACATCCCAGAATATATCCAGTCCCACCAGAGGTGATGGCACAGTGGTATACAGTCGGGAAGGAGTGGCCCTGGGAGTCCTCAACCTTGACTCCGGACCCCATGAAGTCTCATGGCTTCAGGTCAAGCGTGGGCAAGGAAACCTCCTGCTGATTACCACCTACTGCCCTCCCTCAGCTGATGAATCAGTACTCCTCCATGTTGAACACCACTTGGAAGAAGTACTGAGGGTAGCAAGGGCACAGAATGTACTCTGGGTGGGGGACTTCAATGTCCATCGCCAAGAGTGGCTCAGTAGCACCACAACTGACCGAGCTGGCCAAGTCCTGAAGGACATAACTGCCAGGCTGGGTCTGTGGCGAGAGAACCAACAAGGGAAAAACCTACTTGACCTCGTTCTCACCTAACTACCTGTCACAGATGCATCAGTCCACGACAGTATTAGTAGCAGTGACCACCGCACAGTCCTTGTGGAGACCAAGTCCCGTCTTCACACTGAGGACACCCTTCATTGTGTTGTGTGGAACTTCTTCTTAGGCAGTCCCTTGGAACCGAGGATGACTTGCTTCCACATTAAAAATGAGTTTGCAGGTGACTGATGAGTCTAAAGTGGGACCTACAGGTGGGGCAGACGGTGGGTGGGGTGCTTGGGTTGACGTGCGCTCCTTGCGCTTGGCTTCTGCTTGCTCCTGGCGAAGAGACTCGAGGTGTTCGGCGCCTTCCCGGATGCTTCTCCTCCACTTTGTGCGGTCTTGGGCCAGGGATTCCCAGGTGTCGATGGGGATGTTACACTTTTTCAAGGAGGCTTTGAGGGTGTCCTTGAAGCGTTTCCTCTGCCCACCTGGGGCTCTCTTGCCGTGTCGGAGCTCCGAGTAGAGTGCTTGTTTTGGGAGTCTCGTATCAGGCATGCGGACAATGTGACCCGTCCATCGGAGCTGATTGAGCATGGTCAAAGCTTCGATGCTGGGGATGTTAGCCTGAGAAAGAACACTGACGTTGGTGCGCCCATCCTGCCAATGGATTTGCAGGATCTTGTGGCACTACCACCGTGCTAAATGGGATAGAATCAGAACAGATCTAGCAGCTCAAAACTGGCCATCAGCAGCAGAATTGTATTCCACCACAACCTGTAACCTCATGGCCTGGCATATCCCTCACTCTACCATTACCATCAAGCCAGGGGACCAACCCTGGTTCAGTGAGGAGTGCAGAAGAGCATGGCCAGGAGCAACACCAGGCGTACCTAAAAATGAGGTGCCAACCTGGGAAAGCTGCAAAACAGGACTACATGCTAAACAGCGGAAGCAGCAGGGTATAGAAAGAGCTAATTGATCCCACAACCAACATATCAGATCAAAGCTCTGCAGTCCTGCCACATCCAGTCGTGAATGGTGGTGGACAATTATAAAACTAAGAGGAGGCTCCATGAATATCCTCGATGATGGTGGAGGCCAGCACGTGAGTGTAGAAGACAAGGCTGGAGAATTTGCAACTATCTTCAGCCAGAAGTACCGAGTGGATGATCCATATCGGCCTACTCCAGAGGTCCCCACCATCACAGAAGACAGTCTTCAGCCAATTCGATTCACTCCACGTGATAAAGAAATGGCTGAGCACACTGGATACAGCAAAGGCTATGGACCCCGACAACATCCCTGCTGAAGACTCCAGAACTAGCCACACCTCTAGTCAAGCTGTTGCAGTACAGCTACAACACTGGCATGTCCTGTCCACAAAAAGCAGGACAAATCCAATCCAGTCAATTACCACCCCATAAGTCTACTCTCAATCATCAGCAAAGTGATGGAGGGTGTTGTCGACAGTGCTATCAAGCAGCACTTACTCACCAATAACCTGCTCACTGATGCTCAGTTTGGGTTCTGCCAAGACCACTCGGCTCCAGACCTCATTACAGCCTTAGTCCAAACATGGACAAAGGAGCTGAATTCCAGAGGTGAAGTGAGAGTGACTGCCCTTGACATCAAGGCAGCATTTGACCGAATCTGGCCTCAAGGAGCCAGAGTAAAATTGAAGTCAATGGGAATCGGGGGGGAAAAATCTCCCCTGGCTGGAGTCATACCTAGCACAAAGGAAGATGGTTGTGGTGGTTGGAGGTCAATCATCACAGCCCCAGGACATCGCTGCAGGAGCTCCTCAGGGCAGTTTCCTAGGCCCAACCATCTTCAGCTGCTTCATCAATGACCTTCCCGCCATCATAAGGTCAGAAGTGGGAATGTTTGCTGATTACTGTGCAGTGTTCAGTGCCATTCACAACTCCTCAGATAATGAAGCAGTCCATGCCCGCATGCAACAAGACCTAAACGACATTCAGGCTTGGGCTGACACGTGGCAGGTAACATTCGCACCACTCAAGTGTCAGGCAATGAATACCTCCAACAAGAGAGAGTTTAACCACCGCATTACAATCGCCAAGTCCCCCACCATCAACATCCTGGGGGTCACCATTGACCAGAAACTTAACTGGACCAGCCACAAACACTGTGGCTATAAAAGCAGGTCAGAGGCTGGGTATTCTGCTGCGAGTGACTGACCACCCGACTCCCCAAAGCATTTCCACCATCTACAAGGCACGTCAGGAGTGTGATGGAATACTCGCCACTTGCCTGGATGAGTGCAGCTCCAACAACACTCAAGAAGCTCAACACCATCCAGGACAAAGCAGCCCGCTTGATTGGCACCCCATCCAGCCCCTTAAACATTCACTCCCTCCACCACTGGCGCACAGTGGCTGCAGTGTGTACCATCTACAAGATGCACTGCAGCAACTCGCCAAGGCTTCTTCGACAGCATCTCCCAAACCCGCGACCTCTACCACCTAGAAGGACAAGGGCAGCAGATGCATGGGAACACCATCACCTCCAGTTCCCCTCCAAGTCTCGCACCATCCTGGCTTGGAAGTATATCGTCGATCCTTCATCGTCGCTGGGTCAAAATCCTGGAACTCCCTCCCTAACAGCACTGTGGGAGTACCTTCACCACACGGACTGCAGCGGTTCAAGAAGGTGGCTCACCACCGCCTTCTCAAGGGCAATTAGGGACGGGCAATAAATGGTGGCCTTGCCAGAGACGCCCAGATCCCAGGAACGAAAAAAAAGTGATCTCTACAAGCAGGGATCACTACCAGATGATCGCTACAACCAGGGATCACTACAAGATGGTCTAGCAGATTCCACTATAAAAGATTTATCGCCTTAATAAAACAGGAGAGAAATTTCACACCTCCTTAACTAATACTGAGCAGTCCAACAATTCAACTCCGTAGTTCAGATACACATTTCACACTCGGTCTCACTTGTAGCTAGCGGGGCTACCAGTCATTCAGCTCTATGTGGACTCTGTGTTAACCACATTAATAACACGTGAAATATCTCTGTTATTTGTTGTAGAAACATGCAGACACTTTAACACTAATAACCATTCTCTTTAAATGGGTGTTGCGGGCGTTGACCCGACATATCTACAGCTGTAAAATGAATAACTTTGGAACACTATTAACTTTCAGCTTGTGATCTAGTTGCTGTAGAATTAGTTCGCACATCATGCAGCGTATTTTTATTTTTAAAAGGGGCGTTGTTTGTCAGCCGGCTGGTCTCCGCTGGTGACGGAGTGACTGACTGGAAGGATTGAGGCAAGTCGTCGCCCTGGAGCCGCGGATCGAGCCGGTTATCGGGCGTTTACATTCAAACTTGTGCGGAAATCATTTGATTACAACAAAAAAAATAACTGAAAAGGGGAGTTGGGTCTTACTATCTCGTCCCCCCCCACCCCCCGCAAAAAATAATAAACTCTGCTATAGGCGAACTCTGGGGCAGTAAATTGTTTGAAAGGCAGAACACTCTGAACACAGAATCAACCCGGGCGAGCCAGGCAAATAAATCTCAGATCGCCCAATGCCGACTGCAAAGCAACGCAGATTTCAGCCGCACTGAATCACCGGGTAGTTTGACCGCTAACAGACAAACACACACACCCGGCACCCACACATCAACAACAAATACATAAAACATAACAAAAATCAAAAACAAGGCAAGATAAGAGAGAAAATAAACCAGAAAATGCTGCAAACACTCAGCCTGTGTGTGTGTGGGTGGCGAGAGGAGAGTAAACGACAGAACAGAACAAGTCACCTTTTGGACCATTTAGCAGACTGTCTCCCGAACGGTCTCTTCCACAGGATTCCGTGCAGTTGCACTTTGGTGCTGATATCCAGCTTGTCAGCCTCGCTACACTCGCTGAAGTAGGATGGCAAGATCGCGGAGGACTTGGAACTGAACATAGCCGGGCTCGGCTCGGCTTGGGCGAGGGATGTGGAGATCAGTGCCGCTCCGCAGGAGGAGGAAGAGGTAACCTGTAAACATGGACCGAAAGGCTGGACAGAGGGAGGTACAGAGTCCCGCCTGATACTGACGCCCTCGCTGCTCAGTTGCAGGAAGCCTGTCAACCGCCCGGCTCCAACCCATCTCCCTCCTTACTTCCTCTTGCTCTGAATCCCCGGCGGCTTTTATTTAAATAGATGAATACCCCCCGTCATCGGAACAGGAGGAGGTCATTCAGCCCCTCCAGCCTGTTCCGCCGTTCAATTGGATCGTGGTAAAATAGATAAGGGAGAACCAGTGGATGTGGTGTATTTGGACTTTCAGAAGGCTTTCAATAAGGTCCCACATAAGAGATTAGCGTGCAAAATTAAGGCACATGGGATTGGGGGCAAGGTATTGACTTGGATAGAGAACTGGTTGGCGGACAGAAAGCAAAGAGTTGGAATAAACGGGTCATTTTCCGAGTGGCAGGCAGTGACTAGTGGGGTACCGCAAGGATCGGTCCTAGGACCCCAGCTGTTCACAATATATATTAATGATCTGGACGAGGGAATTGGATGTAATATCTCCAAATTTGCAGACGACACAAAGCTGGGTGGGAGGGTGAGCTGTGAGGAGGATGTCGTGAAACTCCAGTACGATCTGGACAGATTGGGCAGAAACATGGCAAATGCACTATAATGTGGATAAATGTGAGGTTATCCACTTTGGTGGCAAAAACAGGAAGGCAGATTATTATTTGAATGGCAATAGATTGGGAGAAGGGGAAGTGCAAAGAGACCTGGGTGTTCTTGTGCACCAGTCGCTGAAGGTAAGCATGCAGGTGCAGCAGGCGGTTAAGAAGGCAAATGGTATGTTGGCCTTCGTAGCACGAGGGTTCGAGTACAGGAACAAGGATGTCTTGCTACAGTTGTACAGGGCCTTGGTGAGACCGCACCTTGAGTACTGTGTGCAGTTTTGGTCGCCTTACCTGAGGAAGGACATTCTTGCCATGGAAGGAGTGCAGCGAAGATTCACCAGGCTGATACCTGGGATGGCAGGAATGACGTATGAGGAGAGATTGTGTCGATTGGGCTTATACTCACTGGAGTTTAGAAGATTGAGAGGGGATCTCATCGAAACCTATAAAATTCTGTCAGGCCTGGACAGACTAGATGCAGGAAGGATGTTTCTGATGGCCGGGGAGTCCAGAACCAGGGGTCATAGTCTAAGGATAAGGGGTAAGCCATTTAGGACTGAGATGAGGAGGAATTTCTTCACCCAGAGAGTGGTGAACCTGTGGAATTCTCTGCCACAGAGGGTGGTGGAGGCCAGTTCATTAAATATATTCAAAAAAGAGTTGGATATATTTCTTAAGGCTAAAGGGATCAAGGGATATGGGGAGAAGGCAGGGACAGGGTACTGAATTTGGATGATCAGCCATGATCTCATTGAATGGCGGAGCAGGCTCGAAGGGCCGAATGGCCTACTCCTGCTCCTATCTTCTATGTTTCTATGTGACTGATCTGTATCTCAACTCCATCGACCCGCCTTGGTTCTGTAACCCTTACCCAACAACAATCTGTCACTCTCAATTTGAAATTTTCAAGTGACCCCCAGCCTCAACAGCTTTTTGAGAGAGAGTTCCAGATTTCCACTCCCCTTTGTGTGAAGAAGTGCTTCCTGACATCACCCCTGAACGGTCTAGCTCTATTTTTAAGATTGTGCCCCTTGTTCTGGACTCCCCCGCCAGAGGAAATAAGAACATAAGAAATAAGAGTAGGCCATTCGGCCCCTCGAGCCTGCTCCGCCATTTAATGAGATCATGGCTGATCCAATTTTGCCCTCAACTACGCTTTGGGATTGGGGGCAAGGTACTGACTTGGATAGAGAACTGGTTGGCAGACAGGAAGCAAAGAGTTGGAATAAACGGGTCTTTTTCCGAGTGGCAGGCAGTGACTAGTGGGGTACCGCAGGGATCGGTCCTTGGACCCCACCAATCACAATATATATTAATGATCTAGACGAGGGAACTAGATGTAATATCTCCAAGTTTGCAGACGACACAAAGCTGGGTAGGCGTGTGTGCTGTGAGGAGGATGCCGAGAAACTCCAGGATGATTTGGACAGGTTGGGCAGAAGCATGGCAGATGCAATATAAAATGGATAAATGCGAGGTTATCCACTTTGGTGTCAAAAACAGGAAGGCAGATTATTATCTGAATGGCAATAGATTGGGAGAAGGGGAAGTGCAACGAGACCTGGGTGTCCTTGTGCACCAGTCGCTGAAGGTAAGCATGCAGATGCAGCAGGCGGTTAAGAAGGCAAATGGTATGTTCACAGAAATCACAGAAACCCCACAGTGCAGATAGAGGCCATTTCGGCCCATCAAGCCTGCACCGACACATATCCCACCCGATCCCCGTAACCCCTGCACCAACACATATCCCACCCTATCCCCGTAACCCCACGTATTTAATCCCCCTAACACTAAGGGTCAATTTATCATAGCCAATCAACCTAACCCGCACATCTTTGGCGTTCGTAGCGAGAGGGTTTGAGTACAGGAAGAAGGATGTCTTGCTGCAGTTGTACAGGGCCTTGGTGAGACCACATCTTGAGTATTGTGTGCAGTTTTGGTCACCTTATCTGAGGAAGGATGTTCTTACCATGGAGGGAGTTCAGCGAAGATTCACCAGGCTGATACCTGGGATGGCAGGAATGACGTATGACGTATGAGGAGAGATTGGGTCGATTGGGCTTGTACTCGCTGGAGTTTAGAAGAATGAGAGGGGATCTCATTGAAACTTATAAAATTCTGACAGGACTGGACAGACTAGATGCAGGAAGGATGTTCCCGATGGTCGGGGAGTCCAGAACCAGGGGTCACAGTCTAAGGATAAGGGGTAAGCCATTTAGGACAGAAATGAGGAGGAATTTCTTCACCCAGAGAGTGGTGAACCTGTGGAATTCTCTACCATAGAAGGCAGTAGAGGCCAATTCATTAAATATATTCAAGAAGGAGTTGGATATATTTCTTAAGGCTAAAGGGATCAAGGGATATGGGGAGAAAGCAGGGACAGGGTACTGAATTTGGATGATCAGCCATGATCTCATTGAATGGTGGAGCAGGCTCGAGGGGCCGAATGGCCTACTCCTGCTCCTATCTTCTATGTTCCCCGCCCACTCCCCATAACCCTTGACTCCCCTGTTGCTCAAAAATCTGTCTCTCTCAGCCTTGAATATATTCAATGACTCAGCTTCAACAGCTCTCTGGGGTAAAGAATTCCAAAGATTCACGACCCTCTGAGAGAAGAAATTCCTCCTCATCTCTGTCTTAAATGGGCGACCCCTTATTCTGAGACTATGCCCCCTCGTTCTAGATTCCCCAACGAGGGGAAACATCCTCTCAGCATCTACCCTGTTCAACCCCTTCAGAATCTTATATGTTCCAATAAGATCCCCTCTCATTCTTCTAAACTCCAATGGTTATAGGCCCAACCTGCTCAACCTTTCTTCATAAGACAACCCTTCCATCCCAGGAATCAACCTCGTGAACCTTCTCTCAACTGCCTCCAATGCAAGTATATCCCTCCTTAAATAAGGGGACCAAAACTGTACACAGTGCTCTAGCTGTGGTCTCACCAGCACCCTGTACAGTTGTAGCAAGCCTTCCCTACTTTTATACTCCATCCCCCTTGAAATAAAGGCCAACATTCCATTTGCCTTCCTAATTACTTGCGGCACCTGCATGCTAACGTTTTGTGTTTCATGTATGAGGACACCCAAATCCTTCTGTACCGCCGCATTCTGTAGTCTTTCTCCATTTAAATAATATTTTTCTTTTCTATTCTTCTTACCAAAGTGGATAACATCACATTTTCCCACATTTGTACTCCATCTGCCAAATTCTTGCCCACTCACTTAATCTATCTGTATCCCTTTGCAGACTCTTTATGTCCTCCTCACAACTTGCTTTCCCACCTACCTTTGTATCGTCAGCAAATTTGGCTACATTACACTCGGTCCCTTCATCCAAGTCATTAATATAGATTGAAAATAGTTGAGTCCCCAGCACTGATCCCTGTGGCACCCCACTAGTTACAGATTGCCATCCTGAAAATTACCCATTTATCCCAGCTCTCTGTTTTCTGTTAGTTAGCTAATCCTTTATCCAATCTAATATATTACCCCCGACACCCTGCTCTTATCTTGTGCAGTAACCTTTTATGTGGCACCCTATTGAATGCCTTTTGGAAATCCAAATAGTTTCTCTCTATCAATCCTATCAAATCCTTTAATCATCTTAAACACTTCAATTGGATCACCCCATAATCTTCTATATTCAAGAGAATACAAGCCTAGTGGCAACCCCTCCTCATATCATCATACTTTTAGCCCAGTATCATTCCAAAATTCCTGATTTTTTCAAGATTAAAAGGCTCTCCTCTGTGCTGTGGGTCCACACGGTCCCATCACTGGACAGACTGTGGTTGCTCTCTGTGCTGTGGGTCCACACGATCCCATCACTGGACAGACTGTGGTCGCTCTCCTCTGTGCTGTGGGTCCACACGATCCCATCACTGGACAGACTGTGGTCACTCTCCTCTGTGCTGTGGGTCCACACGGTCCCATCACTGGACAGACTGTGGTCACTCTCCTCTGTGCTGTGGGTCCACACAGTCCCATCACTGGACAGACTGTGGTTGCTCTCTGTGCTGTGGGTCCACACGATCCCATCACTGGACAGACTGTGGTCACTCTCCTCTGTGCTGTGGGTCCACATGATCCCATCACTGGACAGACTGTGGTCTACCTGTTGCAGATGCATCTGTCCATGACAGCATTGGTGGAAGTGACCACCGCACAGTCCTTGTGGAGACGAAGTCCCGTCTTCATGTTGAGGATACCCTCCACTGTGTTGTGTGGCACTACCACCGTGCTAAATGGGACAGATTTTGAACAGATCTGGCAACTCAAAACTGGGCATCCATGAGGCGCTGTGGGCCATCAGCAGCAGCAGAATTGTATTCAATGATGGTAGAGACACCAAATTCAACCACAATCTGTAACCTCATGGCCCGGCATATCCCTCACTCTACCATTACCATCAAGCCGGGAGATCAACCCTTAACGAAGAGTGCAGGAGAGCATGCCGGGAACAGCACCAGGCATACCGAAAAATGAGGTGTCAACCTGGTGAGGCTACAACACAGGACTACTTGCATGCCAAAGACTACTTGCATGCCAAACAACGGAAGCAACATGCGATAGACAGAGCTAAGCGATCTCACAACCATCGGATCAAATCAAAGCTCTGCAGTCCTGCCACATCCAGACGTGAGTGGTGGTGGACAATTAAACAGTTAACAGGAGGAGGCTCCAAAAATATCCCCATCATCCTCAATGATGGTGGAGCCCAGCACGTGAGTGCAAAAGACAAGGCTGAAGCATTTGCAACTATCTTCAGCCAGAAGTGCCGAGTGGATGATCCATCTCGGCCTCCTCCTGAGGTCCCCAGCATCACAGATGCCAGTCTTCAGCCCATTCAATTCACTCCACGTGATGTCAAGAAACGGCTGAAGACACGGGATACTGCAAAGGCTATGGGCCCTGACAACAATCCAGCAATAGTACTGAAGACTTGTGCTCCAGAACTAGCTGTGCCCCTAGCCAAGCTGTTCCAGTACAGCTACAACACTGGCATCTACCCAGCAATGTGGAAAATTGCCCAAGTATGTCCTGTCTACAAAAAGCAGGACAAATCCGACCCGGCCAATTACCATCCCATCAGTCTACTCTCAATCAGCAGCAAAGTGATGGAAGGTGTCGTCGACAGTGCTATCAAGCGGCACTTACTCAGCAATAACCTGCTAACTGACGCCCAGTTTGGGTTCCGCCAGGGCCACTCAGCTCCTGACCTCATTACAGCCTTGGTCCAAACATGGACAAAAGAGCTGAACTCAAGAGGTGAGGTGAGAGTGACTGCCCTTGACATCAAGGCAGCATTTGATCAAGTGTGGCATCAAGGAGCCCTAACAAAACTGAAGTCAATGGGAATCAAGGGGAAAACTCTCCATTGGTTGGAATCATACCTAGCACAAAGGAAGTTGGCTGTGGTTGTTGGAGGTCATTCATCTCAATCACATGACATCACTGCAGGAGTTCCTCAGGGCAGTGTCCTAGGCCCAACCATCTTCAGCTGTTTCATCAATGACCTTCCCTCCATCATAAGGTCAGAAGTGGGGATGTTCGCTGATGATTGCACTGTTCAGCACCATTCGAGACTCATCAGATACTGACGCAGTCCGTGTCCATATGCAGCAAGACCTGGACAACATTCAGACTTGGGCTGACAAGTGGCAAGTAACATTCACACCACACAAGTGCCAGGCAATGACCATCTCCAACAAGCGAGACTCTAACCATCTCCCCTTGACATTCAATGGCATTACCATCGCTGAATCCCCCACTATCAACATCCTGGGGGTTACCATTGATCAGAAACTGAACTGGACCAGCCATATAAATACTGTGGCTACAAGAGCAGGCCAGAGGCTGGGAATTCTGCGGCGAGTGTCTCACCTCCTGACTCCCCAAAGCCTTTCCACCATCTACAAGGCACAAGTCAGGAGTGTGATGGAATACTCTCCACTTGCCTGGATGAGTGCAGCTCCAACAACACTCAAGAAGCTCGACACCATTCAGGATAAAGCAGCCCGCTTGATTGGCACACCATCCACATTCAACATTCACTCCCTCCACCACTGGCGCACTGTGGCTGCAGTGTGCACCATCTACAAGATGCACTGCAGCAACTCGCCAAAGCTCCTTCAACAGCACCTTCCAAACCCGCGACCTCTACCACTTAGAAGGACAAGGGCAGCAGGCGCATGGTAACATCACCATCTACAAGTTCCCCTCCAAGCCACACACCATCCTAGCCATGGTGTGGAGATGCCGGAGTTGGACTGGGGTGGACAAATGTAAGAAGTCACACAACACCAGGTTATAGTCCAACAGCTGTATTTGAAATCACAAGCTTTTGGAGCGCTGCTCCTTCATCAGACGAAGGAGCAGCGCTCCGAAAGCTTGTGATTTCAAATAAAGCTGTTGGACTATAACCTGGTGTTGTGTGACTTCTTACATTTACACACCATCCTGACTTGGACCTGTATCGCCGTTCCTTCACTGTCACTGGGCCAAAATCCTGGGACTCCCTTCCTAACAGCATTGTGGGTGTACCTACACCATATGGACTGCAGCGGTTCAAGAAGGCGGCTCACCACCATCTTCTCAAAGGCAATTAGGGATTGGCACTAAATGCAGGCCTAGCCAGCCAGCGACGCCCACATCCCATCAATGAATTTAAAAAAACTCTCCTCTGTGCTGTGGGTCCACACGATCCCATCACTGGACAAACTGTGGTCGCTCTCTGTGCTGTGGGTCCACATGATCCCATCACTGGACAGACTGTGGTCGCTCTCCTCTGTGCTGTGGGTCCACACGATCTCATCACTGGACAGACTGTGGTCGCTCTCTGTGCTGTGGGTCCACACGATCCCATCACTGGACAGACTGTGGGTCCACACGATCCCATCATTGGACAGACTGTGGTCGCTCTCTGTGCTGTGGGTCCACACGATCCCATCACTGGACAGACTGTGGTCGCTCTCTGTGCTGTGGGTCCACACGATCCCATCACTGGACAGACTGTGGTCGCTCTCTGTGCTGTGGGTCCACGCGATCCCATCATTGGACAGACTGTGGTCGCTCTCCTCTGTGCTGTGGGTCCACATGATCCCATCACTGGACAGACTGTGGTCGCTCTCCTCTGTGCTGTGGGTCCACACAATCTCATCACTGGACAGACTGTGGTCGCTCTCTGTGCTGTGGGTCCACACGATCCCATCACTGGACAGACTGTGGGTCCACACGATCCCATCATTGGACAGACTGTGGTCGCTCTCTGTGCTGTGGGTCCACACGATCCCATCACTGGACAGACTGTGGTCGCTCTCTGTGCTGTGGGTCCACACGATCCCATCACTGGACAGACTGTGGTCGTTCTCTGTGCTGTGGGTCCACACGATCCCATCACTGGACAGACTGTGGTCACTCTCCTCTGTGCTGTGGGTCCACACGATCCCATCACTGGACAGACTGTGGTCGCTCTCCTCTGTGCTGTGGGTCCACACGGTCCCATCACTGGGCAGACTGTGGTCGCTCTCTGTGCTGTGGGTCCACACGATCCCATCACTGGACAGACTGTGGTCACTCTCCTCTGTGCTGTGGGTCCACACGGTCCCATCACTGGACAGTCTGTGGGTCACACGGTCCCATCACTGGACAGACTGTGGGTCCACACGGTCCCATCACTGGACAGACTGTGGGTCCACACGGTCCCATCACTGGACAGACTGTGGGTCCACACGGTCCCATCACTGGACGGACTGTGGTCACTCTCCTCTGTGCTGTGGGTCCACACGGTCCCATCACTGGACAGACTGTGGGTCCACACGGTCCCATCACTGGACAGACTGTGGTCACTCTCCTCTGTGCTGTGGGTCCACACGGTCCCATCATTGGACAGACTGTGGGTCCACACGGTCCCATCACTGGACAGACTGTGGTCACTCTCCTCTGTGCTGTGGGTCCACACGGTCCCATCACTGGACAGTCTGTGGGTCACACGGTCCCATCACTGGACAGACTGTGGGTCCACACGGTCCCATCACTGGACAGACTGTGGGTCCACACGGTCCCATCACTGGACAGACTGTGGGTCCACACGGTCCCATCACTGGACGGACTGTGGTCACTCTCCTCTGTGCTGTGGGTCCACACGGTCCCATCACTGGACAGACTGTGGGTCCACACGGTCCCATCACTGGACAGACTGTGGTCACTCTCCTCTGTGCTGTGGGTCCACACGGTCCCATCACTGGACAGACTGTGGGTCCACATGGTCCCATCACTGGACAGACTGTGGGTCCACACGGTCCCATCACTGGACAGACTGTGGGTCCACACGGTTCCATCACTGGACAGACTGTGGTCACTCTCCTCTGTGCTGTGGGTCCACACGGTCCCATCACTGGACAGACTGTGGGTCCACACGGTCCCATCACTGGACAGACTGTGGTCACTCTCCTCTGTGCTGTGGGTCCACACGGTCCCAACACTGACTGTTGCAGCATTTATGCAATGACTGCCTAAAGCCTTGTTTCTCTTGAGTGGAAGGGGGTACTGAATGATGAGTGGCTACACCAGATTTTATTGATTTTTTTAGCCCTGCAGGCGATGCCTTTTGTGGGGAAGGCCTAGTGAGGGAAGGTGGTAAACTGGTACACCACCTGCTGGACAAGAGAAGCAACAAAATGCAACATATACAGACAGCAAAGAAATATCGTGAATGAATGTCCCAAAGTATTTGGCAGAATAAAGGGACCTCCAGCATTGCTAGCATTCTCGGGATGGCGGCATCGCTGGCAAGGCTGGCATTTATTGCCCACCATTAGTTGCCCTGAGAATGTGGTGGTGGGTCTTCTTCTTGAACCGCTGGTAGTGATTTGATATGACTGAGGGGCTTGATGGGCCCCTTCCGATGGCAGTCTGTCCAGTGTTGGGACAATGTGGACCCACAGCAGAGAGGAGGGTGACCACGTTGGTGTGGGGTTGGAGTCACAGATAGGCCAGACCGGGTAAGGATGGCAGGCTTCCTTCCCTAAAAGATACGAGTGCAGCAGTTGGTTTTTTACAACAATCCGACAGCAGTGTTTTAGTAATGTTGGTTGAGGGATAAATGTTGGCCAGGACACCTGGGGAGAACTCCTCTGATTTTATGCTGCTTCTTGTGCTCGACTCCCTGACTTGCTTAGAGCAGGTTCGGTTAATTAGTAGCTTCAGATCTGCAGGCTGTGGCATGAGGCCCCATTTAATCCTTTTGATCAACAATTGTGTTACCACATTCCTGCTTTGCAAATGGTGCACAATTACCTCACCACTTTTTTTTGAAAATGAATACAAAAGCCAAAGAAGAATGACATCTGTAACACGTAGATTGTGAGTGTGCTACATTTCAGACACACATGGGCTGCAGAAGGCTACATTGCACGAAAACAGCAACGTCGAAGGCGCGTTCCAACCTTTTCTCTAGCCCAAGATGTGCTACACCCTCAAAGTACAATCCGATATGTTATTTTGTAATATGCCATCATTTTTATCTTGCTCCCAGTGACGCAACAGAAGAGCTGGCTCACACAATGTAATCCAGTGACTTGGAAGTGAATCCTGTGCACTGTGGGCATGGCGGTGAGGGCCATTACTGCTGAGGATTGAAGGACTGTTTGTATCATTCACTGGGAGTAGCAAACAATCCCAAGCCTCTCACACCACAGGCTGAGCAAACCAAACTCTGCTCTAACCCAACAATGGTAGTGGGCAGTTCCATCACCTACACCAGTGTTGTCTCAACCACATGTGCCTAATTTGGAATCCAGATGTGGGTAATTGCATTTCTGATTAGTAAATTTAAAAAGTCTTCAGTCATGTGATCTCAATCCTCATTCGCACGTAAGGTGCATGTGAACTTGTAACCTTTGTGCGTTTATTGCCAAAACGGTAAGATGAAAAGCAGAGTGTGCGAGTGTTTATTGATGGGTGTGGCTGCTTTACTTCCTTGGTCACGGAATGGGGAGATGTTTGTTAAGTAAATATACACACGTGCAATACATTTACCTGGATTGTGTGTCAGGAGTTTTCTACGGCTAAAATGGGGTCGTTGTAACAACACCTGTAGCTAGTCAGCGATTTCTGCTGCACGACCGTGTCCCACACTAACCAGCCATCCTTATGGCTCCTCTTCCTCTTCGGACAACCTGGAACGGACTACACTCCAAAGACAACAATAATCTGGAGACAACAGAAAAAGCTGGAAAAACTCAGCAGGCCAGGCAACATCCGTGGAGAGAAAATAGAGTCAACGTTTCGGGTCAAACCCTTTGTCAAGACTGAAGGCCAGGCTGGGAGAGAACAAAAGAGAAGTGAAGAGACATTAAGAGGTATTCAAAACTAGATGAGATGGTGATAGGACTAGTGGAGACAAAAGACGGCTCTAGATTAGGTGTGAAATGTGCTGGCAGAATGGGAGACAGCTGCCATGTGGGAGAGAATAAAAAAGGGGGGGGGGAAAAAGGTCAAAACAAAGGTGTGGATAAAAAATAAGTAAAAATGTAATGGGGGCCGAGGTTATGATCCGAAATTGTTGAACTCAATATTGAGTCCGGAAGGCTGTAAAGTGCCTAATTGGAAGATGAGGTGCTGTTCCTCGATTTGATCCTTATTTTGGATTTCCAACATCTGCAGTATTTTGCTATCGTAATAATCTGGAGACAGTTCCCACTACCTGAACTACAATGAGCAGTTTAAATTGTGCAGTAAGATTTATCTGAGGATCATCCCACTGCTAACCTACAAAGCAGCCAATACGGGATTTGTGTTCACACAAAAGTGCACAATAAAAGACTGGCATTTCTATAGCGCCTTTCCCAACCTCAGGACGTCGCAAAGCGCTTTACAACCAATTAAGTACTTTTGAAGTGTAGTCACTGTTGTAGTGTGGGAAATGCAGCAACCAATTTGTGCACAGCAAGCTCCCACAAACAGCAATGTGATAATAACAAATAATCCATTTTAGTGATATGGGATCTCTCCAAATCCTCCTAGAATTCTGCTTCGGAATTGCTGAATAATTCCCTTACCGTGTATTCCTGAGATAACCAGGACACACTGGGGATAATTCCCCACTTTTCCCTGCCACTCCTACATGTGCTGATCCAGGCTCAGGTATAATTCCACAAGCGCCAATAACTCTATTGTTACCTCTCCCAGGTGACCACCTGTGTGTGAGGCAGAGAGTCGTGCCTCTTTGACCAAGACATTACAATGCAGACCAGCCTATCCTCACCAGACTCGACTATTCCAATGTTCTCCTGGCCGGCCTCCCATCCGTCACCTTCTGCAAACTTCAGCTCATCCAAAACTCTGTTGCTCGTATCCTAACCCACACCAAGTCCCACTCACCCCGCCATCGCTGATCTGCCTTGGCTCCCGATCCCCCAAAGCCTCAAATGTTAAAATTCTTGCCCTCCTGTTTAAATCCCTTTGTTGTCCTGCACCTCCCTTTCTCCGTCATCTCCTCTGGCTCTCCATCCCACCCCACTTCCCAAACACTGTTCCTGATTCCAACCTCGTTTCCCCCTCCCTTTGCTCCACCATTGACAGCAGCTGCTTAGGCCCCTCTGCTCTAGAATACCCTCCCTAAAGCCCGCTACCCCTCTCTCCTCCATCAAGACCATCCTTAAAAACCCACCTCTTTGACCAAGCTTTTGATCACTCCTCCTAATGGCTCCTTCCTTGGCTCAGCCTCCCATTTTAATTTTGATTAGGACTCTGGAGCACTTTTGGATGTTTCTCTTCATGAAATGCAAGTTGTTGTTGTAGATTTCCACTCTCCACCAGGGGGCACTAGACAGCAGTTAGGAGCAGGAGCCCTGGCTGATTTCTACCCCGACCTGGAGATCAACAGTTCTGCTGACAGTCCAACTCACTAGGTCAGATTGATTTATTCCAATTCCCTATGCAACAGCTTGCAATATTGGCTAGTCCACTGTCGCAAGAAGCAGAGTAGAAGCCACAGGAGAGTGATGAAAAAGAACAGAAGTAACGGTGTAACCATGGACCATTTGTATGAATCCCCTATAAGAGGCTGGGCGACACGCTCCCTCCTACCCACTAAACTGGGAACAATACATACAGAAGGACATCAAGAACAATGAAGAAAAAATGCAACCGTGCTCCGTACTCTTAAACTTAACACCACATTGGAAATAGGTGTTACATAATAAAGATGTTCAGTTGAAAGCTTTATTTTACAATAGGTTAAACATCCAGGGGTCAGATTACCAGATAACTATTCTTCACCTCTGGCACAAGCATCAAGGACTCTCTCAGATTCAGATAATGACCAGGGCCACTCCCTGTTATAAGCAGTCACTGTAAGAGTTTAAGCGCACAGAATCTTACCTACTTGTTGATAACTTGCAAGATCTTCGCACGTTAAAGAACCTCAGAGCAACAGCAGATGCAGTTGAACGGGTAGATACCAGTGTGTAAAGAATAGAAGTGACCTTGAAAGAATGAGGATGTAGTGTGATGGAGGATGTTGTCAGCAGTGCTCGTTCAATCCAACGTTAACTGTGGCAGGTTCGATAGATTATAGGGAATCAGAATTTCGTTCAGCAAGGTCATCTCAGTTTAACACCCCGAGTGTTTGGGGGACTGCACAGTTGTCAGCAGTTATCGATCATGTTTCTGGGATACAATAGGAACTGGACTGGTCTGCAACATATTTTAACTCCCCCACTTTAGACCAAATTGCTCAACACTAGCTGTAATTTCTTGACCACTGGATTTTGTTAATTAATGTAGAATACATTCAGCACCCGGCGTGAAGGGACGGATAAACATCACACTAAGACATGTCCACGTGTCATTATGGAGGGTGGAAAGGGAGTCCATTCTCCACTGATTATAAAGAAAGATTTGTATTGATGTACAGGAAACTCTCTTTTTACTGGCACCTAAATAACCAGAAATCTCTTAACCAGCAAAATTCAGGAGTAGGTTCAGGTAAGTTTTACTTCATATTAGTGGCCGTGTAACCGGGGTTCCTGGATCTGTGGCCGTGTAACCAGGGTTTCTGCACCTGTTGCTATGCAACAGGGACGCCTGGATCTGTGGCCGTGTATGGGGCTCTCGTACCTTAGTAAGTATACCTCTCTGTAATCCGGACTTTTTGATCAACTGGCACCATGCCGGTCCCGGATAAAAAAAAGGTTTCCTGTAGTGCCTTTCACGACCCCAGGCTGTCCCAAAGCACTTATAGCCAATAAAGTAATTTTGAAGTTCAGCCGCTGTTATAATGTAGGGATCGCGGCAGCCGATTTGTGCACAGCAAGCTCCCACAAACAGCAATGTGATAATGGCCAGATAATCCTGTTTTAGTGATGTTGGTTGAGGGATAAATAGTGGCCAGTTATGTATAGTGCTTAGTAGGCCAACCACAGAGACACACTGCCTGCAGCACTGGAGATATCCACAGTTAGGACAGCTGAACTGAGGTCCCCATGGAGCTGCAAGGAAGACTTTTATTAAAGAAAGAAGAGAAAAATGCATTTATATAGCACCTTTCATGACCTGACGTCCCAAACTGCTTTACAGCCAATGAAGTACTTTTGAAGTGTCGTCACTGGTGTAATGTTGGAAACGTTACATTAAAAGGGGGATAATTAGGGGAGTGCAGCCTTGCAGAAACACTGATGCTGCACCACAGAACGTGGGACAGATTTCATCTTCCACTGAGGCGCCATCTACTGGCTGCTCTTTCACATGTCCCAGCGACCAGCTTTGACGAGAAGCCTCAGAGATCCCACTCTGCCCGTTGGTGCATTTAATCAAGGCATGAATACAGTTAAAAAAAAATAAAGATCACTGATCTGGTAGGGTCTTCATACAACTCACGTCTATTCACCCACGGAGTAAGCAAAACCCAGTACAGTACCCTTACCAAGCTAGTCCTGCAGGTTGCATTCATTTGCATAATTTAAACCAGGCTGGCTTACAAAGGGACTGAAAGTAGACTGTGTTCAAGTGGGGTCTTAGATAGTGATTCAAGCTCAGACAGCAGGACTGGTGATGCCTATCCATTCAGCAGCAGGGTTGCCCTCAATTTGGAAGAAATTTTGGAAAATGCCTTCTCGATGCTGGAAGTTGATCCCGAGAGATTCTTATACATGCCAATCGTTAGCATTTCACACAACAACCAGTGTTTTGGGGTCCCGCAGACAACAGCAACTTGCATTTATATGGTGCCTCGGACTTAGTAAAAGGCCTCAAGGTACTTCACAGGAGCGTAAGCAGATAGAAATTGACACCGAGCCATAAAGGAACTGTTCGGACAGGTGATCGAAACCTTGGTTAATGGGGTAGGTTTTAAGGACCGTCTGAAAAGGAGGAGAGAGGGGTAGAGAGGTTTAGGGAGGGAAGTCCCAGCATTTTCTGTCATAAATCAGAACAGGCAGTCCCTCTCCTTCAGTCCTGCAGCAAGTGCGCCAGAACAGATCCCCATCTCCTCTCCGAAATGCTCCTAGCACTAATGGCCAGGATCGCGGCCTCCGTAGGTAGGAACACGGGAGGGAGAGGAACTATTCCGGGTCATTAACCAATGAACTCAGGTAGGAGCAGGTCGCAGGGCAATGAAAGGGGGCATAGATGGCAATGAAGGAGAGGAAAGGCAGAATGCAGGAAACGGATGGCAAAGAATGGGAGTGAAAGACATCAAAACTTTTGTGGGGGGGGCGGGGTGGAGAAAGAGAATGAGAGAGAGAAGCTGGAAATCGTGCTGGAGGAGGGAGAGGGAGCATTAATTCTGAGGAGTGGGGGGATGGGAAGAGTCCCAGTTTAGCTGGGTTGGAGGAAGAGATGAGTGCTAGGTTGAATTACATAAGAAATAGGTGCAGGGGTAGGGAATTCAGCCCTTCAAGCCTGCTCCGCCATTCAATAAGATCATGGCTGATCTTCTACCTCAACTCCACCGTCCTGCACTATCCCCATATTCCTTAGTATCCAAAAATCTATCGATCTCGGTCTTGAATATACTCAACGACTGAGCCTCCACAGCCCTATGGGGCTGAGAATTCCAAAGATTCACAACCCTTTGAGTGAAGAAATTTCTCATCGGTCCTAAATGGCTGACCCCTTATTCTGAGACTGTGACCCCTGGTTCTAGACTCCCCAGCCAGGGGAAACATCCTTCCAGTATCTACCCTGTCAAGCCCCTTAAGAATTTTATGTTTCAATTAGATCACCTCTCATTTTTCTAAACTCTAGGGAATATAGGCCTAGTCTACTCAATCTCTCCATTCCAGGAATCAGTCTAGTAAACCTATGTTGCACTCCCTCTAAGGCAAGTATATCCTTCCTTAGGCAAGGAGACCAAAATTGTGCACAGTACTCCAGGTGTGGTCTCACCAAGGCCCTAAATAACTGTAGTAAGACTTACCTACTCTTAACCTTTATTACAAAGGGATTGAAGTATACCAATTGCTTGCTGAACCTGCATGTTAAATTTCTGTGATTCGTGTACAAGGACACCCTGGTCTCTCTGAATACCAACATTTCCCAGTCTCACCATTTAAAAAATATTTTGCTTTTCTCTTTTCCCTACCAAAGTGGATGTCACCTTTCTCCACATTATATTCCATCTGCCATGTTCTTGCCCACTCGCTTAACCTGTCTATATCCCCTTGAAGCCTCTGCGTCATCCTCACAGCTTACTTTCCTATCTAACTTTGTATTGTCAGCAAACTTGGACACAGTACACTCAGTCCCCTCATCTAAGTTGTTAATACAGATTGTAAATAGCTGAGGCCGAAGCACTAATCCTTCCAGTATCCCACTAGTTACAGCCCGGCAACCCGAAAATGACCCATTTATTCCTGCTCTCTTTTCTGTCTGTTAACCAATTCTCAATCCATGCTAGTATATTACCCCAATCCCATGAGCCCCAATTTTGTGTAATAACCTCTTGTGTGACACCTTATCAAATGCTTCCCCCCCTCCACTGGTTCCCCCTTATCTACCCTGCTAGTTACAACCTCAAAAAACAAACAGATTTGTCAGGCACGATTTGCCTTTCATAAATCCGTGTCGACTCTGCCCAATCATATTATGATTTTCTAAGTGTCCTGTTACCACGTCCCTAATAGATTCTAGCATTTTCCCTACCACTTATGTCAGGCTAACTGGCCTAAATATCCCAGTTTTCTCTCTCCCTCCTTTCTTGAATAGCGGGGTTACATTTGCTACCTTCCAATCCACGGGGACCATTCCAGAATCTAGGGAATTCTGGAAGATCAAAACTGACACATCCACACTATATCTGTAGCCAGCTCTTTCAAAACCCTAGGAAGTAGGCCATCAGGTGGCAGAGGATTGGTCGACTTTTAGTCCCATTAAATTCTACAGTAATTTTTTTTAATTTTTTTAAAACTAATTTCTTTAAGTTGCTCATTCTCGCTACACCCTTGGTTGCCCACTATTTCTGGAATGTTTTTTGTGTCTTCTACCATGAAGACATATCAAGTATTAGTTTAATGTCTCTGCCATTTTCTTACTCCCCATTATAATTTCTCCTGTCTCTGCTTCTAAGGGACCCATGTTTGCTTTTGCTAATCTCTTCCTTTTTACATAGCTATAAAAGCTTTTACAATCTGTTTTTATGTCTCTTGCTAGTTTACTCTCGTTCTATTTTCTCTCTCCATCAATTTCTTGGTCTTTGCTGAATTCTAAAATCCTCCCAATCCTCAGGCTTACTACTCTTTTTGGTAACATTATAAGCCTCTTCCTTTAATCTAATACTATCTTCAATTTCTCTCGTTAGCCACGGTTGGACTGCTTTTCTCATGGGGTTTTTATTCCTTAGGGAAATGTATATTCGTTGCGAATTATGAACTAATTCTTTAAATGTTTGCCATTGCTTATCTACCGTCGTATCTTTTAATCTAGTTCCCCAATCTACATTAGCCATCATCATACCTATGTACAGGAAACTTTGTGCTATCCGGAGGTGAGCTATCCGGCAATCTGGAGCCACCGGCAAAAATCAGCCGCCGTTTTTTATTCTTTTTTTTTGGCTTTGTTTGAACAGTCAAGCTGTGCAAGGTCTGTAGCTATAGCAACAGCTTCAGCTACAGAGCTTTAGGGCCACACCCGAGTGTTTAGAAGCTGTTGCTAAGCAGCAGTGTTTGTTGTCAAATATGGAGATAAGAATCTCCGTATCTCTCAACATTAACTCTGGAGAGTACGGCACTTTTTAGGCAACGGCAGCAGCTCGGTCCCGTGGGTGCCGGATAGCACAAAGTTTCCTATAGTATGCTTTGTTCAGATTTATGACCCTAGTTTTGGACATCACTAAATCACTCAAATGCAATAGGTTATTAATTAACCCTTTCTCATTGTACAATGCTAGATCTAAAATAGCCTGTCCTCTAGTTGGTTCCTCGACATACTGATCTAGAAAACGATCTTGAATACATTCCATAAACTCGTCCTCCACACGATTACTGCAAATTTGTTTTGCCCAGTCTGTAAGAAGATTAAAGCCCTCCATGGATTACTGTATTACCCTTGTTACATGCACCTCTAATTTCCTGATTTATACTCTACCCAACACTACTATTGTTGGGGACCTATAAACTACTCACCAGTGTTTTCTGCCCCTTGTTGTTTCTTAGCTCCACCCTAACTGATTCTACATCTTGATTTTCCGAGCTACGATGCCTTCTCTTGACTGTCTTTATCCCATCCTTTATTATCAGGGCTACCCCTCCTCCTTTTCCATTCTGCCCATCTCTTCTAAAAGTCAAGTATCCTGGAATATTTAGTTCCCAACCTTGGTCACTCTGTAACCACGTCTCTGCAATGGCTATTAGATCAAACCCATTTATTTCTATCTGTGCTATTAATTCATCTATTTTGTTGTGAATGCTTCGCGTAGATATAGTGCCTTTAGCTGTTTTCCTATTTTCCCTTATGTCACCTTAATCTCTAATGCCTTATTACCTTTGTTAATTTCGCTGTCCCTTCCTGACCCACGATGATTATTTTTACCCAAATCGCCACTCTGCTCTACAGCCTTGATTTTTCTCTTACTGCTTTTGAATTGACCTTTTCCTGAATCCTCCCATGCCCAATTCATTAGTTTAAAGCCCTATCTACCGCCCTAGTTATTCGATTCGCCAGGGCACTGGTCCCAAGTGGAACCCATCCCAATTGAACAACTCCCTCTTTCCCTTTTTCTGCTGCCAGTGCCCCATGAATCAGAACCCCTTTCTCCCACATCATTCCTTCAGCCACTCATTTAACCTTCTGATCCGTTTGTCCCTGTGCCAATTTGCGTGTGGCTCAGGTAACAATCCAGAGATTATTACCTGTGAGGTTCTGCGTTTTAATTTCAATCCTAGCTCCTCAAACTCTCTGAACAGAACCTCATTCCTCATTCTATCTATGTCGCTGGTCCTACATGGACCACAACTGGATCCTCCCCCCCCACTCCAAATTCTTCTGTAGCCACGAGATGTCCTTAACCCCGGCATCGGGCAGGCAACATAACCTTCATAACTCCCGTTCACAGCTGCAGAGAACAGTATCTATCCCCTGACTATACTGTCCCTTACCACCACCACATTCCTTTTCACTCCTGCCACTTGAATAGCCTCCTGTACCACAGTGCCATGGTCAGTTTGCTCATCCACCTTGTAGACTTTGCCCTCATCCACAGGCAGCAAGAACCTCATCCCTGTTGGATAAGGGCAAAGGCAGAGGTTCCTCCAGCACTGCTTACCTGCCTGACTCGCAGTCATACCCTCCTGTCCCTAATCACTACCTAACCCAAGGGGTGTGACTGCCTCCTGGATCAGTGTCCAGGTAACTCTCCCCATCCCTGATGCCCCGCAATATCTGCACCTCTGACTCCAGCTCAACAACTCTGAGCTGAAGTTCCGCGAGATGCAGGCACTTACTGCAGTCATGGTTGTCCAGGCTCGCGATGTTCTCCACAAACTCCCACACGCTGCATTTGTGAGACACTTCCTGCATTGCCATCACGAACTAACCTTGTTTTATTGATTTAATTAAAATTAGGTAGACAGCTTTAGTTAAAAAATTAATTACTTGCTTTTTACACACCCTCAGAGCTCCTCCTCCGTGCTCCCCATGACGTCACTTTTTCAGATTTCCCCCTTCGTTGGATTCACTGCCAGCTCTTAAACTAAGTTTATATTAGTTATTAATAATTCTGAATATCTATAACTTTTTATTTATAGTTGGGTTAAAAAGTGTATATAGATTAAATACTCAGCTCAATTTCCTCTGGATCTGCTGCAGATGTTACTCTGCCACGGGGTTGCTTTAACTGCTACCGCATCGCCGCTCCGGCTCTCGTTCTTTCTAAACTGCTCTCCGCTCCGGCTCTCGCTCTTTTTAAACTGCTCTCCGCTCCGGCTCTCGCTCTTTCTAAACTGTTCTCCGCTCTGGCTCTCTGGCCCGCTCTTTTTAAACTGCTAAGAGATGGAGAGGACATGAACTGCAAATTTTGGAGAGAGTGTCTGTGTGAAAGGGTGAGTAGTTGGATGGGGTAGAGTGCCAGTGTGAATCTATTATTAAGGACATGGTAACAGGGCACTTAGAAAATCATATGATTGGGCAGAGTCAACACAGATTTACGAAAGGGAAATCGTGTTTGACAAATCTGTTGAGTTTTTTTGAGGTTTAACTAGCATGGCAGAGAAGGGGGAAATCAGTGGATGTAATGTATTTGGATTTGCAAAAAGCATTCGATAAGGTTCCACATAAAAGGTTATTACACAAAATTAGGGCTCCTGGGATTGGGGGTAATATATTAGCATGGATTGAAAATTGATTAATGGACAGAAAAAGAGAGTAGGAATAAACGGGTCATTTTCAGATTGGCAGGCTGTAACTAGTGGGGTACCGCAAGGATCAGTGCTGGGCCTCAGCTATTCACAATCTAGATTAATGACTTAGATAAAGGGACCGAGTGTAATGTATCCAAGTTTGCTGACGATACAAAGCTAGGTGGGAAAATAAGCTGTGAGGACGCAAAGAGATATCGGCAGGTTAAGTGAGTGGACAAGGTGGTGGCAGATGGAATATAATGTGGGGAAGTGTGAAGTTACCCACTTTGGTAGGAAAAATAAAATAACTTTTTTTTTAATAAAAGTGAAAGAATTGCAAAATGTTGGTGTTCAGAGGAACCTGGGTGTCCTTGTACACAAATCACAAAGTTAACATGCAAGTACAGCAAGCAATTAGGAAAGCAAATGGTATGTTAGCCTTTATTACAAAGGAATTGGAGTACAAGAGTAGTCGTCTTACAGCAATTATATAGGGCCTTGGTGAGACCACACTTGGGAGTATTGTGTACAGACTTGGTCTCCTTACTCAAGGAAGGATATACTTGCCTTAGAGGGAGTGCAACGAAGGTTCACTAGACGGATTCCTTCACATTTCTTATGTTCTTATGTGAAAGGATGGTGAGTTGGATGGGGTACATTGAATGAGAGAGGGGGTGGGGAGTTGGATGAGGTACAATGTCTGTGTGAAAGGAGGGAGAGTTGGATGGGGTACAATGTGTGTGTATGTGTGTGAGAGAGACTGGGGAGTTGGATGGGGTACAGTCTTGTGTGTAAAAGGGTGGGGAGTTGGATGGGGATTGGATGTGGAAGTGCGACTGTGGGGTAACCTTTGGGGTAAGTGAATGTCTGGTTGGTGTACTGAAATACAGACATCACTTAGATATTTAATCCTAAGGATATACTTCTGGAGTTTAGAAGAATGAGGTGTGATCTCATTGAAATGTACAAAATTCTTAAAAGGTTTAACAGGGTAGATGCTGAGAGGCTGTTTCCCCTACCTGGAGTGTCTAGAACTAGGGGTCAAAGCCTCAGGATAAGGGATCGGCCATCTAGGACTGAGATGAGGAGAAATTTCTTCAGTTAGTGGGCTGTGAATCTGTGGAATTCTGTACCCCAGGGGGATGTGGATGCTCAGTCGATGAGTATATTCAAGACTGAGATCAATAGATTTTTGGACACTAAGGGAATCAAGGGCTATGGGGATAGAGCGGGAAAGTGTTGATGTAGATCAGCACGATCTTACTGAATAGCAGAGCAGGCTCGAGGTGCTGTGTGGCCTACTCCTACTTCTTATGCTCTAACAAAAAGGTAAAAAAATACCAATTGTGCAGTATAAAAGTGCTTAAAATTAACCAGAATACATAATTTTTAGTTTAAAAATTCAAGACTTTCCAAGGCAGCATGCCCAGCAATCACCCCATGCCCCCAGAAATGCACCACCAGCATTTGGATTTCCCCTATAGGCTTTTATGTACCTATGTTTTGTGTCCTTTCCAAAACAAGTGAAGGAATATCATGCACACCTATTGTTTTAAGTTACAAAGTCTGTGTAAATTCTTGTTTCCACATTTCAGGGTCGTTGGGGCGGTCACTGGCTTTTTAAAGCACCATTGGTTGCCTTTTGCTAGGTGTATAGATTGGCATGTATGCATTCGGATAAGGAAGCCGGGCAGAAATAATGTCCTAGTCGATGGGGCATTTGGCTACTGTTGAAGGGACAACTGCAGATGAAGCCAGCTCTTCAATACTTTATGTAAAGTGTGAACAGAGGAGTATTTGGAGGCAGCAGGTGGGGGGTTAGCAAGTTATGATGATTTGGAATTCACTGCCGGAAAGGGCAGTGCAAGCAGATTCAATAGTAACTTTCAAAAGGGAATTGGATAAATACTTGAAGAAAATTGCAAGGCTATGGGGAAAGAGCAGGGGGGAGTGGGACTAATTGGATAGCTCTTTCAAAGATGCCTTTCACAGGCACGATGGGCCAAATGGCCTCCCTCTGGGCTGTGAGATTCGAAGATTCTAAAAGGGATCGGGGATATAAACCCCTTCTATTGATAAAGGATGCATGTATAATTTTATCAGCTCTGCAACCACATTTTCTTGTCCAAATGTTTACATGATGCAAGAGATGGGATGAAAGAAAAGTTAGATAAAACTAAAAGAATGGCCACTTATTAAAAATTTATTTATAGATATTTATCTTAAAAACAAAAAAAAACTGCAAGATCTGTTAATTGTGCACAAAGAGTTGGAAAAGTAAGGCAGTCATCCATGGAATGATTTCAGTTTACATAAAACAACCGAAGCAATAGAACACGGTTCAGAACAATGAATATTCAAAAGTCAGCACAGTCACACCAACGGCATTTCATTCTTCACACTTTTATTTCCATGGATCTCGGAAACCTTTCCCGACCGTTACCTCCTCCTCCCCCAATCCCCCTGGTGTGATCCTCCTCCCTCGCACCCCACCATTACCCCCCCCCGGTGTTACCCACCCCACACCCCTCCCGCACCCAGGCGTTAACCCTCCAACCCCCACTTTTACCCTCCTCTCCCCCCACCCTTACCTTCTCTTCCCCCCACCGACTGATATGTTTAACCATTAAAACCGAAGATTCAGACGGTTTCTTTTAATTTCCTTTCCCCATGTACATTAACAAAGCACTTTTAAACAAAAAATCCCTCCCCAAATACATGAACCTGTCAAAATCCTATCAATTAAACACACAGACACTGAATGGGCAGGCACCAAACTCACGGGCTAACAAACTCTTTAAGACTGTAGCTGAATGTGAAGAGACTGTACACATGAATAAAATCCAGTAAAAATTATATTTCACATACTGCGTAACGAACCCAGTGTTAATTCCCTTGGCTCGATTAATGCCCCGGATTATCTCTAACACACCCCAAGTTCTTTGTTAATTTATTAAGTGGCTGAATTGCGTCTTTTGTACCGAGACACTGCTTGGTTAAAGTTTGGTTGGAACAAGGGGGAAAAGGGGAGAATTCTGGTTTTGTCGATGCAAAAGACAAAACTCAGTTACCTTTTTAAAATGGCTATGCTGCTAGAATTCTTCCCAACTTCCTATTTACAACCTGGCCCAAATTTAATTTATATTTTCAATCCCATTACATTCGGAATTTCACGGGAAAGCCCAACCCGCAACGATCCCGTTCTGCCGCTACGAGACCTCTGGCAGACCCTTATTATCCGCACTCCTGCTTGCTCCGTTGCTGGTTAATGCTGGTGACCCACCGAGAGGATCAATGGAATCAAGCAGCCCAGGACGAGGGTGCAAACCTCAAGTCGACTGAGTCCCTTCCCACCAGACTCGGCCTTGTGACTGTGGCCAGTGCCTCCCACCTCCGGGAGCACGTGCACGGTGGCTACGTACAGGAAAGTTCCTGCCGAGAACAGCATGGCGATTCCAGTGGCATTCACTTCTGAAAGCGCTTCTTTACTGCTCTACAATCAGAAGACAAGATATGGAAGAGAAGAAAACACACAACAATGATTCAGCAGCTACTCTCCTGGGAGTGCAATATAGTCTTCAATTCTCAAAACCATATCAAGTATTAAGCCAGTCAAAAGTGAGATTTTATTTTTAAAATTAGTTGTTCAAATTTAGCCCACACTGATGGAATGAAATAGCAGACCACTCTCTCATGTGAATGGAGAGGGACAATCTCAATCCAGTTTCCAAGTGTAAAACTGCCTCTTACTTAATGTAATTAAATCAGCAATCTCACTTGGAAGTGGGAAACAAAAGCATATTGCTGCTGACACTGAAAGAAAGAACTTGCAATTCGATAGCGCCTTTCACGATCTCAGGACATCCCAGAGCACTTTACAGCCAATGAAGTACTGTCGGAAACGCAGCAGCCAATTTGCACACAGCAAGCTCCCACAAACAGCAATGAGATAAATGACCAATTAACCTGCTTTAATGTTCAATGGTGTCTCTTACTGCTGGCTATGTTAGCATTTCCTATCAGATCACATAACTGCACAGGGTCAAATCCAGCTGCAAACTATTATCCGGGTTATTCAAACCCTGCTCGCTGATTTAAAGAATTCTATCGGGTTGAAATTGTGCTGTGCAATAATAGCAATGAATGAAACTCCTTTCTCTGCTATTTTAGCAAAGACCTTAGCCCAGGTATTTTAAGATAGCAGAAAGCAGAATTTCCTACAAATACATTGGTTATATAAAAAATTGTTTTTGTCTAGCTTTCATCCATCGCACACTTCAAAGTGTCAAAAGTATAAAAATAAGAGGGGACAAAAGCAGCCATTTCCTGTTGGGTTTTCTAACATCGATAACCTGTCTGAAAGCCCTGGGGATTCATCCACACTGAGGAAGTGTGAATCTCACCATTAGAATACTCTTATTTTAAAAAAAATAAAATAAAAGTCTTAATATCAGGGCACTTTAAAAATAACAGTTTAGAGAACTAAAATTAAATTGTTCTGACAAAGGGTCCTCGACCTGAAACGTTAACTCTGTTTCTCTCTCCTCGATGCTGCCTGACCTGAGTATTTCCAGCATTTTCTGTTGTTATTTAAAATTAAATTGAGGTGCCTTTTGGATTTACCATTTTCATTTTCAAACAGTTCAATCACTAAAAGCTAGTGTTACAAAAAATAATTAAATAGGCTAATGGAATGTTGGCCTTCAGAGCGGCGAGAGCGGACCTGCGGGAGACTCGGCGGAGCGGCGAGTTTAAAAGAGGCGCCAGAGACCAGGTAGGCCTCAGGGCGTACTAATCTCCAATCTCAGAACTCAGAGGGAGGGAAAGACGTCAAAAGTAATCGAAGTGTGACGTCACCAGAAAGCAGGTAAGTGATTGGTTGGTGAGTATTTCTCTCTTTTTATAAGTAGGAGCAGGAGTAGGCCTACTCCGCCATTCAATAGGATCATGGCTAATACGAATCTAGACTCACGTCCACTTCCCTGCCCTCTCCCCGTAACCCCTAATTCCCTTATCTGCTAGGAAACTGTCTATCTCCATTTTAAATGTATTTAATGTTGCAGTTTCCACAGCTCTCTGGGGTAGCAAATTCCATAGATTTACTACCGAGTGAAGAAGTTTCTCCTCATCTCAGTTTTGAAAGGGCAGCCCCTTATTCTAAGATTATGCCCCCTAGTTCCAGTCTCACCCATCAGTGGAAACATCCTCACCGCATCCACCCGATCAAGCCCCCTCACAATCTTATGTTTCGATAAGATCGCCTCTCATTCTTCTGAACTCCAATGAGTAGAGGCCCAACCTACTCAACCTTTCCTCATATGTCAACCCCCTCATCTCCAGAATCAACTGAGTGAACCTTCTCTGAACCGCCTCGAGAGCAAGTATATCTTTTCTTAAATATGGAAACCAAAACTGCACGCAGTATTCCAGGTGTGGCCTCACCAATACCCTGTATAACTGCAGCAAGACTTCCTTGTTTTTATACTCCATCCCCCTTGCAATAAAAGCCAAGATTCCATTGACCTTCCTGATCACCTGCATACTAACTTTTTGGGTTTCATGCACCAGGACCCCCAGATCCCTTTGTACTGTAGCACTTCGCAGTTTCTCTCCATTTAGATAATAACTTGCTCTTTGATTTTTTCTGCCAAACTGCATAACCTCACACTTTCCAATATTATATTCCATCTGCCAAATCTCTGCCCACTCACTTAGCCTGCCTATGTCCTTTTGCAGGTTTTTATGTCCTCCTCACTCACTGCTTTCCCTCCCATCTTTGTATCGTCGGCAAACTTGTATATGTTGCACTCGGTCCCTTCCTCCAAATCGTTAATATAGATTGTAAAGAGTTGGGGTCCCAGCACTGACCCCTGCGGAACACCACTAGTTACTGATTGCCAGCCCGAGAACGAACCATTTATCCCAACTCTTTGTTTTCTGTTAGATAGCCAATCTTCCACCCATGCCTGTATATTACCCCCAATCCCGTGATTTTTTATCTTGATCAGTAATCTTTTAAACTTTAACTCTGTGGTTTATAGTTTTTAAGCTCTCCGTGGTGTAGCGGGGGCTGTTGGTAAACCAGGGCCCTTAAATAAACCATTTAACTGTAGTGTAATTGGTGGGATTGATTTGATTTAATTTAATTTCAATTAATTAAAGGGCAAGTCATGGCAGGAGAGCCCGGCCCCGTGGTATGCTCCTCCTGCACTATGTGGGAACTCAGGGACACTTCCTGTGTCCCTGACAACTGTGTGTGCAGGAAGTGTGTCCAGCTGCAGCTACTGGCAGACCGCATTGTGGCGCTGGAGCTGCGATTGGATACATACGGGACCATTCGCGATGCTGAGGAAGTCGTGGATATCTCGTTTAAGCAGTTGGTCACACCGCAGGCAAAGGTTGGACAGGCAGAAAGGGAAGGGGTGACCAACAGACAGAGTACTAGGCGCAGGCAGGTAGTGCAGGGGTCCCCTGTGGACATTCCCCTCTCAAACAGATACACCGCTTTGAGTACTGTTGGGGGCGGGGAAGGCTTATCAGAGGAAGGCAGCAGCAGCCAACTTCCTGGCACCAGGGGTGGCTCTGCTGCACAGGACGGGAGGAAAGAGGGGTAGGGCTATAGTAATAGGGGATTCTATTGTAAGGGGAATAGATAGGCATTTCTGCAGCCGCAAACAAGACTCCAGGATGGTGTGTTGCCTCCCTGGTGCAAGGGTCAAGGATGTCTCAGAGCAGCTGCAAAACATTTTGGAAGGGGAGGGTGAACAGCCAGTTGTCGTGGTGCATATAGGTACCAACGATATAGGTAAAAAACAGGATGAGGTCCTAAAAGCTGAATATAGGGAGTTAGGAGGTAAATTAAAAAATAGGACCTCAAAAGGTAGCAATCTCAGGATTGCTACCAGTGCCACATGCTAGTCAGAGTAGAAATAGAAGGATATTTCAGATGAAGACGTGGCTAGAGGAATGGTGCGAGAGGGAGAGATTCAAATTCCTGGGACATTGGAACCGGTTCTAGGGGAAGTGGGACCAGTTCAAACCAGACAGTTTGCAGCTGGGCAGGGCCGGGACCAATGTCCTAGGGGAAGTGTTTGCTAGTGCTCTGGGGGAGAGTTTAAACTAAAATGGCAGGGGGTTGGGAACCTGAGCAGGGGGAGAGGAAAGGGAAACAAGGATAAAAGCAAAAGATAGGAAGGAGAAAAACAAAAGTGGCAGTCAGAGAAATCAACGGTTTAAATCAAACATGGCCACAGTAAATAATAATTCTAATAGGTCTAAGAGCGTTAAAAAAACAAGCCTGAAGGCTTTGTGTCTTAATGCGAGGAGCATTCGTAATAAGGTGGATGAATTAGCTGCGCAAATAGAGGTAAACAAATATGATTTGATTGGGATTACGGAAACATGGCTCCAGGGTGGCCAAGGCTAGGAACTCAACATCCAGGGGTATTCAATATTCAGGAAAGATAGTCAAAAAGGAAAGGGAGGTGGGGTAGCATTGCTGGTTGAAGGGATTAACACAATTGTAAGGAAGGATATTAGCTCTGATGATGTGGAATCTGTATGGGTAGAACTGAGAAATACCAAGGGGCAGAAAACGTTAGTGGAAGTGGTATATAGACCTCCAAACAGTAATGCGGAGGTGGGGGATGGCATTAAAAGGGAAATTAGAGAAGCGTGCAATAAGGGCACAGCAGTCATCATGGGTGACTTTAATCTACGTACAGATTGGGCTAACCAAATTAGTAACAATACTGTGGAGGAGGAATTCCTGGAGTGTTTACGGGATGGTTTCCTGGACCAATATGTCGAGGAACCAACCAGAGATCAGGCCATCTTAGACTGGGTATTATGCAACGAGAAACGATTAATTAGCCATCTTGTTGTACGAGGCCCCTTGGGTCGGAGCGATCATAATAAGATCGAATTCTTAATTAAGATGGAGAATGAAGTAGTTGACTCAGAGACTAGGGTCCTCAATTTAAATAAAGGAAACTACGATGGTCTGAGGCGCGAGTTGGGTAGGATTGATTGGGGAATGTCACTCAAAAGGTTGACGGCGGATAGGCAATGGCAAACATTCAAAGACCGCATGGATGAACTACAGAATTTGTTCATCCCAGTTTGGCATAAAAATAAAACAAAAAAGGTGACTCAACCGTGGCTAACAAGGGAAATTAGGGATAGCATAAGATCCAAGGAGAGGGCATATAAATTGGCCAGAAAAAGCAGTAAACTTGAGGATTGGGAGCAGTTTAGGATTCAACAAAGGAGGACAAAGGGATTAATTAAGAAGGGGAAAAAAGAATAGGAGAGTAAGCTTCCAGGGAACATAAAAACTGACTGTAAAAGCTTTCATAGATATGTGAAGAGAAAAAGATTGAAGTCAAGTGTAGGTCCCTTGCAGTCAGAATCAGGGGAATTTATAATGGGGAACAAAGAAATGGCAGACCAATTAAATACATATTTTGGTTCTGTCTTCACAAAGGAGGACACAAATAATCACCCAGAGATGTCGGGGAACATAGGGTCTGATGAAAGGGAGGAACTGAAAGAAATCAGTATTTGTAGGGAAATGGTGTTAGGGAAATTGATGGGATTGAAGGTCGATAAATCCCCAGGGCCTGATCAATCTACATCCTAGGGTACTTAAGGAAGTGACCCTAGAAATAGAAGAAGCATTGTTGATCATCTTCCAACATTCGATGGAATCTGGAACAGTACCCATGGATTGGAGGGTAGCTAATGTTACCCCACTATTCAAAAAAGGTGGTAGAGAGAAAACGGGGAATTACAGACTGGTAAGCCTGACATCGGTAGTGGGGAAAATGCTAGAGTCCATTATAAAAGATGTAATAGCAGAGCACTTGGAAAACAATGACAGGATCGGACAAAGTCAACATGGATTTACAAAAGGTAAATCGTGCTTGACTAATCTACTGGAATTTTTTGAGGATGTAACTGGTAATAGGTAAGGGAAAACCAGTGGATGTGAAGTATTTGGACTTTCAGAAGGCTTTCGATAAGGTCCCACATAAGAGATTAGTGTGTAAAGTTAATGCACATGGGATTGGGGGCAAGGTATTGACTTGGATAGAGAACTGGTTGGCAGACAGAAAGCAAAGAGTTGGAATAAACGGGTCTTTTTCCGAGTGGTAGGCAATGACTAGTGGGGTACCGCAGGGATCGGTCCTTGGACCCCAATGATCTAGACAAGGGAACTAGATGTAATATCTCTAAATTTGCAGACGACACAAAGCTGGGTGGACGTGTGTGCTGTGAGGAGGATGCCGAGAAACTCCAGGATGATTTGGACAGGTTGGGTGATTGGGCAGAAGCATGGCAGATACAATATAACGTGGATAAATGTGAGGTTATCCACTTTGGTGGCAAAAACAGGAAGGCAGATTATCTGAATGGCAATAGATTGGGAGAAGGGGAAGTGCAACGAGACCTGGGTGTCCTTGTGCACCAGTCGCTGAAGGTAAGCATGCAGGTGCAGCAGGCGGTTAAGAAGGCAAATGGTATGTTGGCCTTCATAGCGAGAGGGTTTGAGTACAGGAACAAGGATGTCTTGCTGCAGTTGTGCAGGGCCTTGGTGAGACATCTTGAGTATTGTGTGTAGTTTTGGTCGCCTTATCTGAGGAAGGATGTTCTTGCCATGGAAGTAGTTCAGCGAAGATTCACCAGGCTGATACCTGGGATGGCAGGACTGACGTATGAGGAGAGATTGGGTTGACTGGGCTTGTACTTGCTGGAGTTTAGAAGAATGAGAGGGGATCTCATTGAAACTTATAAAATTCTGACAGGACTGGACAGACTAGATGCAGGAAGGATTTTCCCGATGGTCAGGGAGTCCAGAACCAGGGGTCACAGTCTAAGGATAAGGGGTAGGCCATTTAGGACAGAAATGAGGAGGAATTTCTTCACCCAGAGAGTGGTGAACCTGTGGAATTCTCTACCACAGAAGGCAGTAGAGGCCAATTCATTAAATATATTCAAGAAAGAGTTAAGATATATTTCTTAAGGCTAAAGGGATCAAGGGGTATGGGGAGAAAGCAGGGACAGGGTACTGAATTTGGATGATCAGCCATGATCGCATTGAATGGCGGAGCAGGCTCGAGGGGCCGAATGGCCTCCTCCTGCTCCTATCTTCTAGGTTTCATCTTGAGGGCTGGAATACAAAGGGGTGAAAGTTATGTTCCAGTTATAGAGAGCTCTGGTTAGACCCCAACTGGAGTACTGTGTTCAGTTCTGGGAACCACACCTCAGGAAGGATATACTGGCCTTGCAGGGGGTGTAGTGCAGATTCACCAGAATGATACCGGGACTAAAAGGGTTAAATTATGAAGACAGGTTGCACAGACTAGGCTTGTATTCCCTTGAACATACAAGATTAAGTGATGATCTAATTGAAGTTTTTAAGATGATTAAATGATTAAACTATTTCCTCTGGTGAGTGTGTCCAGAACAAGGGGGCATAACCTTAAAATTAGAGCTAGGCCATTCAGGGTTGATGTCAGGAAGTACGTCTTCACACAAAGGGTAGTGGAAATCTGGAACTCTCCCTCAAAAAGCTGTTGAGGCTGGAGGTCAATTGACAATTTCAAAACTCGGATTTTGTTGGGTGAGGGTATTGAGGGATGTGGAACCAAGGCGGGTAAATCGAGTTAAGATACAGATCAGCCATGATCTGACTAAATGGCAGAACAGGCTCAAGGGGCTGAATGGTGGTCTCCTAATCCTATAAATGAGAGAAAATAATCAGCGTGGATCGCCATCTAGTGACTCCATCCAGAATGAAGTCAGCTAGGCTCAGTTCCTGACATTTTCACTTGAGCACATAATCTAACCTCACTTCAGTGCAGTACTGAGGGAGTGCTGCACTGTTGGAGATGTCATCATTCGGATGAGACGTTAAACTGAGGCCCCGTTTACATAATCAGGTGGGCGTAAGAGATCCAATGGCATAATTCACAGCAAAGCACGGGAGTTCTCCTGGTGCTCTGGTCAACGTCCCTCCCTCAACCATTAGCACCAAATAAACAGATTAACTGGTCATTCACTGGGTGTGTGTGGAAATTGGCTGCCATGTTTGCCTATGCTAGAACAGTGAGTGCACTTCAAAAAGTAATCCATTGGGTATAAAGTGGTTAGAAATTTCCTGAGGTGGGGCACAAGGTGCTTTCTCTTGTATCCCGGCTGGAAAGTATATGTATAGCCATTAGGTGAGGGCAGGATTGGGCTTGGCTGTGGTGGCCCTGTGGTTGAAGAGTCCTTCCAGTCTGTGGAGCCCATGAAGCTGTACCCAGCAAGAGTTAAGGAGGGCAGAATTGGAGTACGGATTGTAGGGGAATAGCTTCAAGGCGTTGCCGAGCACAATGCTACTAGGGGACTGAATTAGCAGACACAGCCAAAGCTCCCAGCGCTCGTGAAAATATTAAATTATATTGACTTCGCTCCCTTGCACCATCAGGTCAGTAAGCCCTCAAGGTCAGTGCTCTCCGGTTACATCAGGAGGACTCACCATTTCAAAAACTGAAAACACACAAACATCATCATGTTTTATCATTTTTTTGTACAGTAATGGTTTGATGTTTGAATTGCATGGCCTGATGTGGAAACTCTCCCTTCCTTCAATTACATTACCTGCTCTGCTATTGCTTTATGGAATGATGCAACGATAATGGTTTCAAGTAACTAGTGCCCGAAACTGTGCCAACTACCACATACGTTGGCTTTGCTCACTTGTCAGCATTCCCAACTCGAGGTCAGAAGTCACGGGTTCACATGTCCCAGCATCAGACCAAAGTCTGACCTCGTAATCTGGGCCAAAATCTCCAGTGCAGTACAGAGGGAGTGAGAGATGGCCCACTCTTGGATGAGAGGTTAAGCAGAGGCCCTGCCTGTCTGTTCAGGTGGATGTTAAAGATCCTATGGCACTATTCGAAGAGGAGCAAGGAGTGCTCCTGGTGCCCTGACCAATATCTTCTCAAATGATAAAAAAAAGATATCAACTGATCATTCACCTCATTGTTGTTTGCAGCATGCTGCCGACACAACAGTCGTTGCACTGTAATTTCTTAGCGCAGTGCTAGAGGGGTTTTAATGTGGCAAGGTGCTGCATAAATACCAGTAATTATTTAATGTTACATACCTGACTCAGGCCTAGGTAAGTGACCATGGAGAGTAGCGGTGCTGCCAAGGCAAACACCAGTAGGTGTTTCCTGATTCGATTCCTTTCAAGCCCTGCGTGCATGAGGAAAGAAACCAGACCAAAAGCAGCTGGAGCCTAAAGACAGAGGACAGGAACATAAAGATTGCGGCAAATGATTAAATAGTCAACACATGGTGCTTACGGTTATTCGAATCACGAGATTTCCCCCACGACCTCAGGATGTTTCTAAAGCGCTTCACAGTCAATGAGGTACTTTTGAAGAGCCACGGCAAACCGGGAACGTGCACATCTTTACACACTCTTGACTGGTATTAATTTACCAAGGACAACACCGGGCGCTAGAGAAAGATGAGCAACTGACCAGAATATTCCTGCACCCAAGGCTTAGAAACATTATCGAGATGGGGTTCCAGATGAGGCCAGACACCTGGCAGCTTAATCTATTTATTTTTAAACTGCCATTGTTGAAAGCAAGTATCTCTACTGAGCCCCATCCTGCAGCACTCCCCTAACAAACTGCTTTGGGTAGTTTCCTCCCAAGTTGCCATTTAACTTGCCCTTTCGGTACTGGAGTCGATGGGAATGGCACCTACCTTTGTTACATTGGGGAGAACTCCCCTGATCATCATCGAAATATTGCCGTGTGATCTTTTACGTCCATCCGGGAGGTCAGACGGGGCCTTGGTTTAACGTCTCATCCGGAAGACGGCACCCTCCGACAGTGCAGCACTCCCTCAGCGCGGCACTGAAAATTCTGTGCTCAAACCTCTGGATTGGGACTTGAACCCACAACCTTCTGACTCAGGTGAGAGTGCTACCACGGAGCCAAGGCTTTGTTGAATAAAGTATATTAACGAGGAATTGGGCCAAAACAAATGCACAGACACGAGTGCAGTCTCAACATCACTGCAGAAACAACATTGATATCAGGAAAACATTCTAATAGGTTCACAAACTGAGAGACGGATAATAGGAGAATAGAGAAACAGAAGATAGGAGGAGTAGGCCATTCGGCCCCTCGAGCTTGTTCCACCATTTAATGCAATCATGGCTGATCATCCAAATTCAGTACCCGGTCCCTGCTTTCTCCCCATACCCCTTGATCCCTTTAACCTTAAGAAATATATCGAACTCCTTCTTGAATATATTTAATGAATTGGCCTCAACTGCCTTCTGTGGTAGAGAATTCCACAGGTTCACCACTCTCTGGGTCATGAACACTTGATAGCACATTCAACGACATTGTCCATTTCTTTGCTAATGATTGAGAGTAAACTGATGGGGCGGTAATTGGCCGGATTGGATTTGTCCTGCTTTTTTGTGGACAGGACATACCTGGGCAGTTTTCCACTTTGTCGGGTAGATGCCAGTGTTATAGCTGTATTGGAACAGCTTGGCTAGAGGTGAGGCGAGTTCTGGAGCACAAGTCTTTAGCACCACAGCCGGGATGTTGTCAGGGCCCATAGCCTTTGCTGTATCCAGTGTGCTCAGCCGTTCCTGGATATCACAGAGTGAATCGAATTGGCTGAAGACTGGCCTCGGTGATGGTGGAGACCTCAGGAGGAGGAGGCCGAGATGGATCATCCACTCAGCACTTCTGGCTGAAGATGGTTGCAAATGCTTTAGCTTTGTCTTTTGCACTCATGTGCTGGGCTCCGCCATCATTGAGGATGGGGATGCTCATGGAGCCTCCTCCAGTTAGTTGTTTAATTGTACACCACCATACATGGCTGGATGTGGCAGGACCGCAGAGCTTTGGCCTGATCCGTTGGTTGTGGGATTGCTTAGCTCTGTCTATAGCATGCGGCTGTTTAGCACCATGTGTTGCAGCTTCACCAGGTTGACCTCTCATTTTTAGGTATGCCTGGTGCTTCTCCTGGCATGTTCTTCTAATCTCTTCATTGAACCAGGGTTGGTCCACTGGCTTGATGGTAATGGTAGAGTGAAGGATATGCCGGGCCATGAGGTTAGATTGTGGTGGAATACAATTCTGCTGCTGCTGATGGCCCACAGCACCTCATGGGTGTCCAGTTTTGAGCTGCTAGATCTGTTTTGAATCTATCCCATTTAGCACGGTGGTAGTGCTACACAACACGATGGAGCAGGTCCTCAGTGTGAAGACAGGACTTTGTCTCCACAAGGACTGTGCGGTGGTCACTCCTACCAATACCGTCATGGACAGAAGCATCTGTGACAGGTAGATTGGTGAGGATAAGGTCAAGTAGGCTTTTCCCTCATGTTGGTTCACTCACCACCTGCCACAGGTCCAGTCTGGCAGCTATGTCCTCAGTACTCAGCCAGCTCGGTCAGTAGTGGTGCTACCAAGCCACTCTTGGCGATGGACATTGAAGCTCCCCATCCAGAATACGCTCTGTGCCCTTGCTACACAGTGCTTCTTCCAAGTGTGTTCAACATGGAGGTGTACTGATTCATTAGCTGAAGGAGGGCAGCAGGTGGTAATCAGCAGGAGGTTTCTTTGCCCACGTTTGACTTGATTCCATGAGACTTCATAGGGTTCGGTGTCAATGTTGAGGACTCCCAGGGCCACTCCCTCCCTCCCATATACCACTGTGCCACCACCTATGGTGGGTCTGTCATGCTGGTGGGACAGGACATACCCAAGGATGGTGATGGAGGAGTCTGGGACATTGGATGAAAGGTATGATCATTTGAGTATAACTATGTCAGGCTGTTACTTGACAAGTCTATGGGACAGCGCTCCCAAGTCCCCAGATGATAGTGAGGAGGACTTTGCAGGGTCGACTGGGCTGGGTGTGCCTTTGTCATGTCCGAATCCGATGCCTAGGTCGATGCCGGGTGGTCTGGCCGGTGTTATTCTTATTATAGTTTTTGTAGCAGTTTGAGTGGCTTGCTAGGCCGTTAGAGGACAGTTAAGAGTCAACCACATTGCTGTGGTGCTGGAGTCTCAGACCAGACCAGGTAAGGACAGCCGGCTTCCTTCCCTGAAGGACATTAGTGAACCAGATGGGTTTTTACAACAATTCGATAGCTTCATGGTCACCATTACTGATACTAGCTTTTTATTCCATTTATTTAATTGTTTTTTTATTTCTTTCTTTTAAACATTCACAAACTTACATAAGAACATAGAAGTAGGAGCAGGAGTAGACCATACGGCCCCTCAAGCCTGCTCCACCATTTAATAAGATCATGGCTGAACTTCTACATCAACTCCACTTTCCCACACTATCCCCATATCCCCTTGGTGCCCAAAAATCTATCCATCTCTGTCTTGAATATATTCAATGACTGAGCATCCACAGCCTTCTAGGGTATAGAATTCCAAAGAGTTACAACCCTCTGAGTGAAGAAATGTCTCCTCATCTCAGTCCTAAATGGTGATCCCTTATCCTGAGACTGTGACCCCTAGTTCGAGACACTCCAGCCAGGGGAAACAGCCTCTCAGCGTCTACCCTGTCATGCCCTCTAAGAATTTTATATGTTATGAGACCACCTCTCATTCTTCTAAACTCTAGGGAATATAGGGCTAGTCTACTCAATTTCAATTTCAATTTAAATCGCTTTATTGGCATGATAAGTTACATCTTATGTTGCCAAAGCATCAAAATACATTTATGGTTCAGCACATAAACGCAGTTCTATTCATACAGTGCATAAACAGGTATATCCCTGAGTGTACAAATATACATTCGCACCGTTTATATATATTCCTTTCTTAGCTTACTGGTTGTCCCTCTGTTCATGGCAAGCTGTAACATAGTGCGCCGCCAGTGTTATACAGCTTCTCTCCTCTCCCAGTAGGAATGGGAGTTTTTGGTTGTCATTCAGATTTCTGAAATCAGGGCATATTTGTGAGAATTTTTGGTAGAAATTCTCCCTGATGCCCTGATATTTTCCACAAGCTGTGAGGAAGTGCATCTCTGTCTCCACCACTCCCTGACTGCAGTGAGAGCATATCCTGTCCTCTCTTGGCAGCCTGGTCTGCCTGTGTCTGCCTTTTTCGATCGCTAGGCTATGTTCGCTAAGTCTGTACCTTGTCAAGGTTCTTCTCAGTTTGTTATCCTTTACCATGGTCAGGTAATCAGCTATGTTGTATTGTCTGTTTAGGGCCAAGTAGCAATTGAGTTTGCTTTGGGTTTTTGTTGTTTCTGCCCAATATGTCAGATATTTTTCCTTTTGCTTAGCGACGATTGTGTTGGGTCGAATTCTTTGTGTTACCCTGTCACTGTCCTGGGGCTGGTTATTGTTAGTATTGTTAGTAGTTACTTCACTGAGTCCCAGGACTAATTGACTGAGGGTATTCTTCTTTATGGTCAGCTCTTGGCATTTCAGGGCGTCGTAGTGATAGCATTGGGGATTGCTCATTTGTAGGTGATTCCAAAATTTGGTGGCTCTTTTTTGGATAGTGATTATTAATGGATATTGGCCTAGTTCCGCCCTGCATGCATTGTTTACTGTTTTCCTTTGAGTCCGGAGGATACTTTTACAGAATTCTGCATGTAGGATCTCAATTGGGTGTTTGTCCCATTTTGCAAATTCTTGTTGAGTTAGCGGTCCCCATACCTCACTGCCATAGAGTGCAATTGGTTCAATTACTGATTTGAAAATTTTGAGCCAAATGCTAATTGGGATTTCTATTTGGATTGATTTTTTGATGGCATAGAAAGCCCTTCTTGCTTTCTCTTTCAGTTCATTCACAGCCAGTTTGAAGTTTCCCGTAGAACTGATTTTTAAGCCCAAGTATGTGTAGTTAGTGGTTTGTTCAATTTTGGTTGTTCCTACTGTGAAATTTATTTTGGGTCCCTGATGTTTGGATCTTTGCTGGAACACAAGGACTTTGGTTTTTTGGGGATTTATTGTCAGGGCCCAAGTCTGGCAGTACGACTCCAGCAGGTCCAGGTTTTGCTGTAGCCCCTCTTTAGTAGGTGACAGCAGAACCAGGTCGTCTGCATAGAGGAGGAATTTAACCTTGGATTCATATAGGGTGAGGCCGGGTGCTGTAGATTGTTCAAGTAGTTTTGCCAATCCATTTATGTAAATATTAAAGAGTGTCGGTGAGATTGGCGAGCCCTGCGTCACCCCCCGCCCCTGTGGGAAGTATTTTGTTTGTTTGTCTCCAATTTTAACTGCACATTTGTTGTTTGTATACATTGATTTAATTACATCATATGTTTTCCCTCCTACCCCACTTTCGATAAGTTTCAGGAATAAACCGTCATGCCAGATGGAGTCGAAAGCCTTCTGGAAATCTACAAAGCATGCGTAGATTTTGCTTTTGTTATTGTGAACGTGTTTGTCAATTAGGGTCTGTAGGGTGAAGATATGATCGGATGTTCTATAGTTTGGCAGGAATCCAATTTGGCTTTTACTCAAGACATTGTGCTCCTCAAGGAAGTTTATAAGTCTTTTGTTTATGATGCTACAGAATACCTTCCCCAGGTTACTGTTTACACAGATGCCTCGATAGTTGTTTGGGTCGATTTTGTCCCCACTTTTGTATATGGGCGTTATGAGTCCTTTGTTCCAGATATCAGGGAAATAACCGACACTCAGAACCAAGTTGAAGAGTTTTAGGATAGCCAGTTTCATTTTGTTGTCTGTGTGTTTAATCATCTCGTTTAGTATGCCATCTGTCCCGCAGGCTTTTCCTGGTCGCAGGTCCTTGAGTTTTTCAAGAAGTTCTTTTTCTGTTATTATGGCGTCCAGCGGGTTTTGGTTATCTTTTATGGCCATTTCTAGCTTTTCCAGTTTTTTGCATATTTGGTGTTGCTCTGGTCTTAGTGTTTTTTTCTGGTATAATTTTTCAAAGTGGTTTACCCATGTGTCCCCATTTTGAATGGCCAAATCGTCGTGTTGTTTTTTGTGTAGTGTTTTCAAGTTTTCCCAGAAACAATTGGAATCAATGGATTCCTCCATGGAGCTGAGTGTATTCTTAATATATTGCTCTTTTTTGGTTCTGAGTGTGTTTCTGTATTGTGTTAGTGTCTGACAATAAGTAAGGCGTAGTTCCTCGTTTTCTGGATGTCTGTGTTTTTGGTTTGATATTTTTCTAAGTTTTTTCCTCATGTTATGGCAATCTCGGTCAAACCATTTTTCATAGTTTTTTGTTTTGGGTTTGTTCTTGCGAGCTTTCAAGTTTGCATTTGTTGCCAAATTATCAAAAATATTGTTTAGTTTACTAACTGCCCGGTTTACGCCTTCTTTATTGTGAGTGTATATGTTATCCAGAAAGGTGTCTAAGAGAGCTTGAGTTGATGCATTGCTAATTGTTTTCTGGTATTTTTCCGTGTCGTTTTTGGCCCATCTGTACGATTTTTTGGTGTTGTACAGTTTACTGGGTTGTGTTTCTATGTTGTTTGTTTCTGTCTTTTTGAGGAACATAGTAATTTGACTGTGATCTGACAGTGTTGTTTGTGGTTTGACTGTGAATGCTCTGAAAGAGGATGGGTCTAAGTCTGTAATCATATAGTCTACTGTGCTGCAGCCAAGAGGTGAGCAATAGGTCGATCTTCCTAGGAGGTCTCCTATGAACCTACCATTGACAATGTACAGACCCAGGTTTCGACAGAGCTGTAGTAGCTGTTTTCCGTTGGTATTTGACTGCTTGTCGCAGTTATGCCTGTATGGAAGGGAAGGGATGTCAAAGTGGTTATTCCCGAAAACATAATTGTTTCCCTGATTATTGGTGAAGTCTGGTTCTTCGCCCGTTCTTGAATTGAGGTCCCCACAGATCAACACGTTCCCCTGGGCCTGGTATTGGATAATTTCCCCCTCCATGTTGGAGAAGGTGTCCTCTTTAAAGTACGGGGAATCGATTGGAGGGATATAAAGTGCGCAAATGTAAACATCTTGGGTGTTTGAGATAATCTCCCTCTCAAGTTTGAGCCACATATGGTTTTCGCCCTTTTTTATAAATTTGATGTAATTCTTAAGTTCTGTTTTAAACCAGATCAGTATGCCTCCGGAGTCTCTGCCTTGGGTTACACTTGGTAATTTATTGGAGGGCACCACCAGCTCAGTGTACCCTTGGGGACAGCCAGTGTGTCCTTTTCCTTTATACCAAGTTTCCTGTAAAATGATAATATCTAGGTCTTTAGTTTCATCTATGAACTCTGGGGTCCTACTTTTCACTTCTCGCAGTGAAGAGCGTAGACCTTGGATATTCCAGGTCGAAATATATAAGGATTTCATGTTAAGTTTGATCTTTTACTATGATAGGTTAAAGAGTGGTACGTGTTTGTCGTGTCTAAGTGTGGGAAAAAAAAGATCACATCAGTTGTCTACAAAAGTTAATACAATTTGGTTACAGTTCTTTCTATTAATTAGTCCTTGATCCATAAGGCGGAAGTAGATGCTGCTGCACATCTGCTTATTGTCTCTTAATGGATTGTTTCTGTCTGAGGTATTGCGTACGTCCTGTGCATCTCTCCCTCTGTCTGGCTGGGAGCAGTCCTATTCCCCTGTGGGACAGGAGTGGTGCAGGTCTGACATTGTTGTTTTGCATGGGGATCCTCTCTGGTCTCGGTTGGTGTGTTGGTGGTCCTTGTAGTGTTCCTGATATGTACCCCGCTGATCTCTGGTGGTCGGGGGGGGGTCCTCTTGGAGTCTGGGTATGGACCCGGTTAAAAGCGACGTCCTTCAGGGCTTTAGCAAGGATCGATATTCTTTGCCTTTGGATGTGGACGTGGTCGTAAAGACATTCCTCATCGAGGGTGGGGTGTTGGGCCAGGTGTACGTTGTGGTTTGATTCGCAGTCTCTTGCTATGCTGGCATTTATCTCATGAATTGTGTTGTTGTTGAAGTCTGTTCTCGGCAATATTGTGGAAACAGTGATTCTAGTGTTTGGAAATGTACTGCTTGCTTTCCTAATCATTGCTCTGAGCGATGTTGCTACTTCTTTCTGTTGGGTCTTTAGGTCATTTGTGCCCGTGTGTATTATTATGTGTTGGGGGGAGCCTAATCTGGCTTTGGTCAGCCATCCCATGGCTCTGTTTGTTGTTGGGCACCAGATCTTTTCTACTTTACTTCTAGGGAATAGCTTTTTCTCCCATAGAAATTTCCCATTTGAGTCTATGAGTATTACGACGTCAGCCTTGTTTGTGTTTACTGTCTGGTGGCTTTCGCTTGGACTCATAGTGTGTGTGCTGGGCTGGGGTGTCTGGTGTGTGCGTACCTCTTGTGAGCGGCCCGCTTGTGGTTCCACGGTGGTGGGGGAAGATTGAGAATCAGTATGCTGGTCGGTCTGTGTGGCACCCCTTGTATTGTGTGTCTGTTGCTTTTGTTCCGTGTGGGAGTGCAGCCGTTCCGTCCGGCTCTGTCTTGTCTTATCTCTAGCCTCTGGTTGCTGGTCTAATGGTGTTTTCTCTCCTCTATGGCTCTCTTCTTTTTCCTGCAGCTCTTTCACCTGATTCCTAAGTAGATTCACCTGGTTCTCAAGTAGCTTCAGCTCTCTCTTGTGTCTCTCCCTCTCCTGATTTTGATTGTCATTCATTTTGAGGAAGTCCTCTCTAAGTTTAACCACCTCTATCTCTAATTGATTAAATTTATCTTTTGGTTGTATCTGGCTGTGTGATCCCGGGGTATGTGTCTGGTCGGCCCTGGTAGGCTCACTCACTTCCTGGCTAGGCTGGTCGGCCCTGGAGGGCTCACTCACTTCCTGGCTATGCTGCTCTTCTCTTGGTGAGCTGGGAATGGTAGGGGGACTATGTGTGGCTTCCTCCCTGGTAGTTATGCTGGGGTTTGTCAGTTGTATCGTGTGGCTGTGGTTCCCCGGGGTTAGTGTCTGGTTTGAACTGTGTGGCTCGTTCACCTCCTGACCAGGCAGATTTTCTCCTGGTAAGTTGTCAATGTTGGGGGGAGTGCGGGCCACTCTGGGGCTGTTCCTTCCCCCCTTAGTTAATTTTCTCAGTGTCCTGAAGGCCGTTGCAAATTTGTCGAGGTTGCCTTGCACTAATATTGTCCCGGTATTGTACGCGTTGACCGTCGTAGTTGAACTGTCTCCTGGTGTGTTAATTTTCATTATGGACCCATTTGCGGTATTTTCTAGCTTAACATTGGTATAGTGTGATTTTATTGCTGTGATCCAAGCCACTGGCTGATCTGAGTAGAAAATGAGGTTACTTTTTGTCCCATTGTTGTAACAGTCAGCAAAAAGTGTTTCTGGTTTTTCTCTCATCTGCTCATGCTTGATCGCTTTTATAGCTTTTTTTGCAGTGTTGGGGGGAATCTGGAAGCGGGGCTGTTGTGGATCTTCTGATTCGCTCATTTTTGGTAAAGTATTGTTGATCTTAGAATAAGCTTTTCTGGGGCCCCGGGTTTGGTGTTTCCCTCTCCCTGTTCGCGAGCTTTCCCGGTCCCCCTCTCCGACCCCGTGGTCCCTGGGCCTCGGCTTCTGGGTTCACCCTTCTCAGGTCTGGGTCTGTGAGCCGCTGTTTCCCGGTGCCTTCGGGCTGTTCCCCTCCCCCTCAGAGGCCTCTGTGCCTCTGTCTCGGCCTGGCTCCTCGGGCCTTTCCCTGGCTTCAGTCTCCCTCCCTGGGCCCTGTACTCACAGTCTTGGTTTGCTTCTGGAAGCCTTCTGGTTGCTCCCCTTCTCCTCAGAGGTCTCTGGGCCTGGCTCCTCGGGCCTTTCCCGGGCTTTCTAGCCCAGCCGCCGCTCGGGTTGTGCCTCGTTCGCCGTTCGGGTGCTGGACTGCGGTCGTCGCTCGGGTGCTGGACTGCGGCCGTCGCTCGGGTGCTGGACTGCGGTCGTCGCTCGGGTGCTGGACTGCGGCCGCCGATCGGGCCGTGTCTCGTTCGCCGCTCGGGCTCCCCGAGTCACCTCGTTCCGGCTGCCGCTGCGTCTCCGTGCGGCCTCCCCGATTCGCCTCGTTTCCCGAAGCGGCCTCCCCGAGTCTCCTCGCTCCGGCTGCCGCTGCGTCTCCGTGCGGCCTTCGCGCCTCGGTTCCCGATGCGGCCGAGTCACCTTGCTTCTGCTGCTGCTGTGGCCCCGTTTGTTTTTTTTTTCCCTTATTTTTTTTTTTTTTCTTTGGCTTTTTTTTTTCTAGTTTCCTCTGGTTTTTTTTCCTTTGGTGGTCTTTTCCTTCCTTACTTAATCTAGACTAAACTAAACTTAAACTTAACTAAACAAACTAAACTAACTTAACTAGAACTAAATTTAACTTTAAAACCTTTTTAAACTTGAAATGAACCTTTTTTTTCCCCACTTTAAACACTAAAAACACTAAAAATTCAGCAGCCCATCTTCAGCGTGTGTATTCACTCTGTCTGGCTGTCTGGCCAATCTCAATCTCAATCTCTCCTCATAGGACAGCCCTCTCAATCCAGGAATCAATCTAGTGAACCTTCGTTGCAGGTATAGCCTTCCTTAGGTGAGGAGGCCAAAACTGTACACAGTGCTCCAGGTGTGGTCTCACCAAAGCCTGATATAATTGCAGCAAGACCTCCTTACTGTTGTACTCCAAGCCCCTTGCAAAAGGCTAACATACCATTTGCCTTCCTGATTGCTTGCTGTACCTGCATGTTAACTTTCTGTGATTCGTGTACAAGGACACCCAAATCCCTCTGAATACCGACTTTTACTAGTCACTCGCCATTTAAAAAATATTCTGCCTTTCCAGTCTTCCTACCAAAGTGGATAACTTCATACTTCCCCATATTATACGCCATCCAGCACCTTGTCCAATCCCTTAACTGGTCTATATCCTTTTAGAGTCTTCCTCACAGCTTACTTTCCCATGGTGGGAATTGACCGCCCCCTCCGGATTATTAGTCAAGGCCTCCGGTAAGTCCAATAAGATAGTCACTACACTACTGTTCAAGCCAGGCCTCGGAATTACCAGTCCACTACTGTACCAGCATCTAAAGGGGGAAAATGTCCAGTTAAATCCAATCACTGAAAATTTATCTCAAACCCTAAAACGTGGAATACAGTAAAGAAAGAATGGGAAATCCAAGATTTGGATACTTACTTTGTGCAACATAATAGCTACAAATACAATCAACTGTACACTTGTCTGTGATGTGGAAGCTGCTGCACCCAATGCAATGCCATCCGCTGTAAGGGAAAGGAATAGATAAGGCTGGGTAGTGCAGGGCGATACAGAAATAAAAGACGCTGCTTCAAACCCAGTAACTCCCAGCCATGGGCAAAACTGACAAGCTGAAAATGGTCACTGTTAGTTACAACTTGCTTGATAAAATAGACTCCACGATTAGAAAGCTAAACTGTTTTTGGTAGATGACAAATGATGATAGAGAGGCTGTGTGGTCAGCTGGGTTACCACATAGGGCAGTGCATAGACTAGTTCAGAGCTCTGACATTAGGCCAACAGGCAGGAAGGGGAAACAATGGGTTGAAATACCACCAGCAGGTGCAATGTGCATTAGGTTACATTGGTTGTCCTTTCCACGATCCCGCCTTGCATTACTTAAAGGCAAACAGGACCTGTAGTAAAACAACATTTTCTTTTAAATCACGTCCTACGTGCCAGAGAAAGGTTGTGGATTCGATCCAGCCAGCGGCTCAATCTGTGATTACATGTTCCACTGCTCACACAGTAAGAGACAAACTGGAAAAGCCAAGAAAGGGAAAAGGAGCAGGACTTAAATGAACAGAGCAGAGCGAGAATGGCTCAGAAAACAGCAACTCTCAGAAGGCGGGAGTGCATTGGAGGCACACACAGCATTTGTGCAGTTCCAGATGCAGTTTACTGGAGACAGGAACCATCTGAAATGTACATAGGACTGATTAATCACAGTTAAGTCTTTAGGAATTATTCTGACAAGCTACAACAATAATAATCTATTATCTGTGGTGCCGAGTTACAGTTAATCTATGAAACCATTTAAATCTGAACTTCCTGTTTAATTCTGAATGCATAGAAATCACCATTGAACTGTAAAAACAGGGTTCCTAGTGGCTCATCGTAAAATTTGGAAAAAATTGCAGGGTTATGGGAAAAAAGCAGTGGCATGGGACTAATGGGAGAGCTCTTTCAAAGAGCTGGCACAGGCACGATGGGCTGAATGGCCTCCTTCTGCAGTGTACGATTCCATGATTCATCCACTTTGGACCTAAAGGATAGAACCGGGTACCTCCTAAATGGTGAAAGGCTAACAGTGGAGGCCCAATGAGACTTGGAGGTCCAGGTACATAGATCATTAAAATGTCATGAACTGGTACAAAAAATAATCAAAAAGGCTAATGGAATGCTGGCCTTTAAATCTAGAGGACTAGAATACAAGTGGGTAGAAGTTATGCTGCAGCTGTACAAAGCCCTGGTTAGACCACACCTGGAGCACTGTCAGCAATTCTGGACACGACGTTAGGAAGGATATATTGGCCTTGGAGGGAGTGCAGCGTAGGTTTACCAGAATGATACCCGGACTTCAAGGGTTAAGTTACGAGGAGAGATTACACAAAAGGGTTGTATTCCCTAGAATTTAGAAGGTTAAGGGGTGATCTGATCGAAGTTTTCAAGATATTAAGGGGAACAGATAGGGTAGAGAGAGAGAAACTATTTCCCCTGGTTGGGGATTCTAGGACTAGGGGGCATAGTCTAAAAATTAGAGCCAGTCCTTTCAGGAGTGAAATTAGGAAACGGTTCTACACAAAAAGGGTGGTGGAAGATTGGAACTCTCTTCCGCAAATGGCAATTGATGCTAGATCAATTATTAATTTTAAATCGGAGATTGATAGCTTTCTGTTAACCAAAGGGATTAAGGCATATGGGCCAAAGGTGGGTACAGGAAACTTTCGTTTATCTGGAGGTTAAATGTCCGGCAAGCTCTATCTACCGGCAAAATTCAAGAGTCAGTTCAGATAATTTTTTTTCTTTTCGTTGCTTCTTTTCTCCAGTCCTGGCTCTGCAAGCGTCTCTGTAGCTAAGCAACAGCTTCAGCTAGACGCTTGCAAGCTGCGCCGACTGTTTTGACGCTGGGTTTGTTGCTTCACACGGAGCTCTGAGCTCCGTATGTTTTAACATTAGCGCTGTTTCTACGACAGTTTTGATCTAACAGCACCAGCTCGGTCCCGTCGGTGCCGGATACCAGAAAGTTTCCTGTATATGGAGTTAGGTCGCAGATCAGCCATGATCTCATTGAATGGTGGAACAGGCTCAAGGGGCTGAATGGCCTCCTCCTGTTCCTATTTAACAGGGTCATAAAGTGCTGATTCAGTCGCTGCTCTGTATTGAGTTAGGTGATCTCTGTCGTGGCAATAGGGTGCCATGACCGGACTCAGCACCCCTGGAATGGCAGTGCTCAGGCTTGGAGACCACTCTGCAAATCCCTACCTATCCTCGCACATCTCAGCAGGAGTTATGGGGTAGTGACCACCATTGCTAATTTTTTCTCCTCCCCAGATCAGTGTGTTGAAGTCACACAAACCCTAGATTTACTGTGTTAAGCACTAAAACCTATAACCTCGTTTGCCTGGATCCAGGTACTGGGACATGCATTTCCAAAATCCTTCTAAAAAGTCCAAATGCAAAACTGGCCTGCTCTCATGGTGCGTGAGTTTGTTCCACGAAACTACCTCTACACAAACATTTAAGGAACTGGTGAAATGTTCAACATACCCAATATAAATTTACAGTAATATAGCTAAAGGTGTAAAGAAGCGAGAGAGAGAGAAAGCGAGAGAAAGAGAATTGGAACTGGTTGCAAACTTGCTATTCCATGAAACAAGGTTCAAAAAAAAAAAAAAATTAAATTACCGCCCACCCCCCCCGAAAAACCATACCACAAAATCCTTTTGCGGGCACCTCTACTATGCTGGACCTAAACTGCTACAAGAGAACTCTTTCAAGTAATAAGCTCTGAAACCACGAGATGGAATGAAAATAAAGTTACACAAGTAGTGATAACAAGCCCACTGCTGGTTAAACGAAAAAATGATCAGAATCAAAACCTCTGCGGGATTGAGTGGCAGGGGCAAAGCTGGGGGGGGGGGGGGGGGGCGGGTGGAGAAGAGAGAGGCATCACACAAAAGACCTTGTACAATTACAGCAGCTTTGAACAGTCTTTGTGTTTTAGCACTACGCGGAGATCAGGTAACTGATACAGGAGGCAGTGGACCAGAAATGGTTTGGCATATTCTGTGCTTAGATTTGGTTGACCATTTAATTGAACACATCACACATCAGCAGTCTGAATCGAGCCACTGAAAGAGCACCATCAGCTCGTCACTTTGAAACCCTGACGTGTATTTTGGACACAGTAGAAGCGCTGGAATTAAAGCTGTCACACGACATGATGAATTAGCATTACCTGCTGCATGAACCACCAGTCCAAGTGTGGTGGTGATCTTGGTATTTGCTGTTCGCGCAGCTTCAGGGTCTGAAAGACATATTAAACACAAAATGAACCGTGCAGAGAACTCCCGCAAATTTAAACACAGCATCAATCATTTCAGCAGGATATTTTCATATACAAGCCATTTCTTTGATCCTATGTCCCTTCGTTGGATGTCCACCCAAGCTTCCTGTAGTTGACCACCAGGTGGTACAAGAGGCCCCCCTTGGCGTGATTCTGCCCTGTTCAATATCCCACCCAAAGACATGCTGAAGCCCTTGCTGTGCCACTGGTGTCTTCCCTCTTAACCAAGCCTAGCTTAGTAACCAAGGTGGATAATAGTCTTTGAGAGATGGTAACCACACATATTGAACCATTTGTCTGTATTAGAACAGTTTTAACAAATTACTTTCTCAGTACAGCACAATTTTGACTGATTTTTTGTGTGCAAAGGAACTATCAAAATCTGGTGTTTTGGAAAAAGGTCAGTTACTTTTACACCAGTTGGGAAAATCCAGAAGAGTCCTGAAGTCATATCACAGGTTTACAGGCCAGAGCAGTCTGTGGTGGGCTGGACTATTGAGAATTACAGCATGTCGCTGTAGGACAGAGTCCTCACACCAAAATATGGCTTTTATTTGTGATTTTGTAAAGAAAGCTGTTAAATGCCACAAAAGTGCTAATATTTCACGGCATATTCACAGTGTGTGGAATACAAAGGGGAGAAGTGATGCTTCAGTTATCCAAGGCCTTGGTCAGACCCTATCTGGGAGTATTGCATTCAGTTCTGGGCACCTCACCTTAAGAAATTATTACTGGCCTTGAAGTGGGTGTAGCACAGATTCAACAGAATGATACAGGGAACTTTGTGCTATCCAGCACCCACAGGACCGAGCTGCTGCCGTTGCCTAAAAAGTGCCGTACTCTCCAGAGTTAATGTTGAGAGATACGGAGATTCTTATCTCCGTATTTGACAACAAACACTGTTGCTTAGCAACAGCTTCTAAACACTCGGGTGTGGCCCTAAAGCTCTGTAGCTGAAGCTGTTGCTATAGCTACAGACCTTGCACAGCTTGACTGTTCAAACAAAGCAAAAAAAAAAAAAAAAAAATGAATAATAAACAGCTGCTGATTTTTGCCGGTGGCTCCAGGTTGCTGAATAGCTCACCTCCAGATAGCACAAAGTTTCCTGTACTGGGAATTAAAGGGTTTTATTTTTTATTTGTTCATGGGAGCCACGGGCAAGGCCAGCATTTATTGCCCATCCCTAATTGCCCTTGAGAAGGTGGTGGTGAGCAACCTTCTTGAACCGTTGCAGTCCATGTGATGAAGGTACCCCACAGTGCTGTTAGGGAGTTCCAGGATTTTGACCCAGCGACGATGAAGGATCGGTGATATACTTCCAAGTCAGGATGGTGTGTGACTTGGAGGTGGTGGTGTTCCCATGCGCCTGCTGCTGCCCTTGTCCTTCTAGGTGATAGGAGGTCACGGGTTTGGGAGGTGCTGCCGAAGCAGCCTTGGCGAGTTGCTGCAGTGCATCTTGTAGATGATACACACTGCAGCCATGGTACGGCAGTGGATGGGGTGTCAATCAAGCAGGCTGCTTTGTCCTCGATGGTGTTGAGCTCCTCGAGTGTTGTTGGAGCTGCACTCATCCAGGCAAGTGGAGAGTATTCCATCACACTCCTGACTTGTGCCTTTTAGATGGTGTAAAGGCTTTGGGGAGTCAGGACGTGAGACACTGGCTGCAGAAAACCCAGCCTCTGACCTGCTCTTGTTGCCACAGTATTTATGTGGCTGGTCCAGTTAAGTTTCTGGTCAATGGTGACTCCCAGGATATTGATGGAGGGGGCTTCGGCGATGGTAATGCCGTTGAATGTCAAGGGGCGGTGGTTGGACGGTCGCTTGTTGGAGATAGTCATTGCCTGGCACGGTTAACTTACGAGGATGGGTTGCATGAAATTGGCTGGTATTCCCTTGAGTTAAAATGATAAAAAGGATTCGAAAGATACAGAGAAGCTATTTTCTCTTGTGGGTGATTACAAAACAAGAGAGCACAATCTTAAAATTAGAGCTAGGCCATTCAGGAGCTAAATCAGGAAGCTCTTTCACACAAAGGTAAATGTTGTTGAGGTGCAGATCAACCATGATCTAATTGAATGGTGGAACAGGCTCGAAGGGCTGAAAGTCCTACTCCTGTTCCGAAGTATAAAAGAAAACCTGACTGGAATCACGTAGGTCTACTGCTCATTGTGATACATGAATGACCTGGACTTGGGTATACGGGGCATAATTTCAAATTCTGCAGATGACATGAAACTGAGAAATGTAGTAAACAGTGAGAAGGATAGTAGCAGACTTCAGGAGGACAGACAGACTGGTGAAATGGGCAGACACACGGCAGATGACGTTTAACACACAGAAGTGTGAAGTGATTTGTTTTGTTAGGAAGAATGAGGAGAAGCAATATAAAAACATAACAAATAGAAGGAGTAGGCCATATGGCCCATCGAGCCTTCTCTGCCATTCAATAAGATCATGGCTAATCTTCGACCTCAACGCCACATTCCTGCCCGATCCCCATCTCATATTCTATGATACAATATAAACTAAATGGTACAATTTTTGAAGGGGGTGCAGGAACAGAGACACCCGGGGGTGTACGAACACACGCCATTGAAGGTGACAAATTGAGAAGGCTATTAAAAAGGCATACAGGATCCTTGGCTTTATTAATAGAGGCATAGAGTACCAAAGCAAGAGAGTTATGCTAAATCTTTATAAAACACTGTGTAGGCCTCAGCTGGAGTATTGTGTTCAGTTCTGGGCACCACACTTTAGGAAGGATGTAAAAGCTTTGGAGAGGGTGCAGAAGAGATTTACTAGAATGCTCCCAGGGATGAGGGGCTTCAGTTATGTGGAGAGACCAGAGAAACTGGGATCGTTCTCCTTCGAGCAGAGTAGGTCAAGAGAAGATTTGATAGGTGTTTAAAGATTCAATAAGGGGGAAAATTGCAGGGCTATGGGAAAAGAGCAGGGGAGGGGGACTAATTGATAGTTCTTTCAAAGAGCCGGCACAGGCACGATGGGCCGAATGGCCGCCGCCTTCTATGCTGTATGATTCTATGAAACAATTGTCACACACACACACACACACACACTAAGACTAGGGAGGAAGAAAAGAAGGGAGGCTGCAATTAAAAAAAGGTATCTGGTTCAGTGATTGCGTGTGGGTGCACTACTTTAATTATACCAATCTAAAGATTGCACAGAGCGAACTGAAATTTAGCCTAGCTTCACGATAGCCTTGTATGAAACACCAGGCATGGGAACAATGAGGTCTCACAGTTGCAAGAAAGCCACACTTGATGGGCTGCCTTCCATACATTCCTAAAATTTCAGCAGCAACTTCTCATCCCCATACTTTAGCTGGCAGTGCATGTGGACTATAACAAAGCCTTGAATGGTTCACTTGTTCAGCCTTGATTTTAAACTAAACAGTCACCTTAGACCAGTGCTTCTTTATCTGGGCTGATCACCTTTTCGGTTGGGCTCAGACAGACTGTTTGAACAAACCCTCGAGACAGTTCAGAAGCAGAAATGGCAAATACGACACAGCCCAGTTAAATTGAAGATATTTTACACTTGCACACCACGGTGAGTAGCGCATTGGCTTCGGCTCACCGTGTCTCACGGCATTATTTGGCGGAGCGAGCCACTGAGATTCAAAGTACCTCTTACCATCGCTGGAGTGCATGTGAGAACTGCCTATCTGGTCGACCAGCAGCATAAAAACAAATCCAAGGACCAGTGATACACCAATGTATGCATGCAAAGCAATGTGTTCATGATCATGCTCAGTCGCTGCCGATTGTCCTGTCTTTACCGGATCCTCCGCCTTTTCCACTTCACCTCCATGGGGGCGTTTATCTGAGGAAGAGAAAAAATAGATTAAATCAGACTATACCTTTGATGGGGGGGGCAGAAGCCTTTCTTTACGACTTAAACTGGAATGTTCAAACCCTGCGGGATTCAGTGACCCCACAGGTCACTCTCCAATCAAGCATGTTTAAAACTTCACTACTCTTCATGTGCGTGCAATGAATCAACCAGCACTACAGTTACACTGGTTCACACCAATTTCCCCTGCCAGTTTGCACCATGGGGCAATTCTCAGAGTACAGCACAGGCAACAGCAAGCCAAAACGCAGTTGTTTCCTCTTGCTGTCCTGCAGCAGGGGCTGTACCAGACACTGTACTACTGTAGTATAGTCATTCTACTTGACCCCAAGGCAGTCCACTGCTCCGACTGAAAGAATGCCTGTAGGTTGTAAAATCGGCTTTTCCCAAATGTCTGCCAGTGTACAAATCTTTCTACAGTTCAGTATTTTAAAAGCTATCCTCATTGTTATGATTCTCCTCATTATCATATCCATATTATGATCTGGAATACACCACCAGTGAATGTGGTGTATTTGGATTTTCAGAAGGCCTTTGATAAAGTCCCACATAAGAGGTTAGTGTGCAAAATTAAAGCACCTGGGATTGGGGGTAATATACTGGCATGGATTGAAAATTGGTTAACAGACAGGAAACAGAGATTAGGAATAAATGGGTCTTTTTCAGGGTGGCAGGCGGCTATTTCCAAGTTGGCTGACGACACAAAACTAGGTGGGATTGTGAGTTGTGAGGAGGATGCAAAGAGGCTTCAAGGCGATTTAGACAAGTTGAGTGAGTGGGGAAATACATGACAAAATAACATGAATAAATGTGAAGTTATCCACTTCAGTAGGAAAAACAGAAAGGCAGAGTATTATTTAAATGGTGATAGATTGGGAAATGCTGATGTACAGAGGGACTTGGGTGTCCTTGTACACCAGTCACTGAAAGCAAACATGCAGGTGCAGCAAGCAGTTAGGAAGGCAAATGGTATGTTGGCCTTCATTGCAAGAGGATTTGAGTACAGGAGCTAGGATGGCTTACTTAGTTATACAGGGCCTTGGTGAGACCACACCTGGAGTACTGTGTGCAGTTTTGGTCTCCTTACCCAAGAAAGGATATACCTGCCATAGAGGGAGTGCAGCCAAGGTTCACCAAACTGATTCCTGGGAAGGCAGGACTGTCGTATGAGGAGAGATTGGGTCGACTAGGCCTGTATTCACTAGGGTTTAGAAGAATGAGAGGGGATCTCAATGAAACGTATAAAATTCTGACAGGGCCAGACAGACTGGATGCAGGGAGGATGTTTTCCCCTGGCTGGGGGGGGGGGGGGGGTCCAGAAGGAGGGGTCACAATCTCAGGATACGGGGGAGGACATTTAGGACTGAGATGAGGAGAAATTTCTTCACTCAGAGGGTGGTGAACCTGTGGAATTCTCTACCATAGAAGGCTGTGGAGGCCAGGTCACTGAATATATTTAAGAAGGAGATAGATAGATTTCTAGACACAAAAGGCATTTAGGGATATGGGGAGAGAGTGGGAATATGGTATTGAGATAGAGGATCAGCCATGATCATATTGAACGGTGGAGCAGGCTCAAAGGGCCGAATGGCCTACTCCTGCTTCTATGTTCTAGGTTTCTATCCAACAGTAACTTTCAAAAAGGGAATTGGATAATTACTTCAAAAGGAAAAATTTGCAAGACTAAAGGGGAAAGAGAGTGGGAATAATTGGATAGCTCTTTCAATGAGCTGGTACAGGCACGATGGACCAAATGGCCTCCTTTTGTGCTGTAGGATTCTACATTACAACAGTGACTCCACTCCAAAAGTACTTCATTGGCTGTAAAGCGCTTTGAAATGTCCTGTGGTCGTGAAAGGCGCTATATAAACGCAAGTCTTTCTATGATTCGCATTAAAAAGTATAAACAATAAAAATAGGTAGGCTTTATTTTCAGATGCTGCAGAGACCCATTTAGTCCATTAAAGTGAGGTCCATTTACATTAGTGGGATGTCTGGCACTACAACATGCAAAAAATAAAGACTGCAGACACTTGAACTGAAATAAAGGAGCACTGTGCAGCTTCAACCTTTGTCCTAATTAAAATCCTTGTTTCAGCAAAAATAACTTTTCCTCTCGCCTTATCTGGCAACTTTGATGAAATCACTCCAAGAGTTGTAATTTCAATCTGCTAATTAAAACTATACAGGATGAGAGCATCCCCCATTGCTCAGTTGTTAAATGTACTGCATTGTGTCAAAATGTACCAGAAAGTCTCAGCAAGTGTTGTAAAAGGGGTGGTACAGCTGGCCTCTGAACCTGGGGGGGGGGGGGGGTGGTGGAGAAAATCAAACTAGGCTCCCATTACCAATCACCGTCATAGAAACATAGCAGATAGGAGCAGGAGTAAACCATTCGGCCCCTCGAGCTTGCTCCGCCATTCAATGAGATCATGGCTGATCACCCAAATTCAGTACCCGGTTCCTGCCTTCTCCCCATACCCCTTGATCCCTTTAGCCTTAAGAAATATATCCAACTCCTTCTTGAATATATTTAATGAATTGGCCTCTACTACCTTCTGTGGTAGAGAATTCCACAGGTTCACCACGCTCTGGGTGAAGAAATTCCTCCTCATCTCTGTCCAAAATCACAGAAACAGAATCACAGAAACCCCACAGTGCAGATAGAGGCCATTTCGGCCCATCGAGCCTGCACCGACACATATCCCACCCGATCCCCGTAACCCCTACACCAACACATATCCCACCCTATCCCCGTAAACCAGCGTATTTAATCCCCCTAACACTAAGGGTCAATTTATCATAGCCAATCAACCTAACCTGCACATCTTTGGACTGTGGGAGGAAACCGGAGCACCCGGAGAAAACCCACGCAAACACGGGGAGAATGTGCAAACTCCACACAGACAGTCACCCGAGGCCGGATTCGAACCCGGGTCCCTGGCGCTGTGAGGCAACAGTGCTAACCACTACGCCACCGTGCTTACCCCTTATCCTTAGACTGCGACCCCTGGTTCTGGACACCCCCACCAGCGGGAACATCCTTCCTGCATCTAGTCTGTCTAGTCCGGTTAGAATTTTATAAGTTTCAATGAGATCCCCTCTCATTCTTCTAAACTCTAGCGAATACAAGCCTAATCGACCCAATCTCTCCTCATACGTCATTCCAGGTATCAGTCTGGTGAATCTTCGCTGCACTCCCTCCATGGCAAGAACATCCTTCCTCAGATAAGGCGACCAAAACAGCACACAATACTCAAGATGTGGTCTCACCAAGGCCCTGTACAACTGCAGCAAGACATCCTTGCTCCTGTACTCGAATCCTCTCGCTATGAAGGCCAACATACCATTTGCCTTCTTAACCGCCTGCTGCACCTGCATGCTTACCTTCAGCAACTGGTGCACAAAGACACCCAGGTCTCGTTGCACTTCCCCTTCTCCCAATCTATTGCCATTCAGATAATAATCTGCCTTCCTGTTTTTGCCACCAAAGTGGATAACCTCGCATTTATCCACATTATACTGCATCTGCCATATCACCCAACCTGTCCAAATCATACTGGAGTTTCTCGGCATCCTCCTCACAGCACACACGCCCACCCAGCTTTGTGTCGTCTGCAAACTTGGAGATATTACATCTAGTTCTCTCATCTAGATCATTAATATATATTGTGAATAGCTGGGGTCCTAGCACCGATCCCTGCGGTACCCCACTAGTCACTGCCTGCCACTCGGAAAAAGACCCGTTTATTCCAACTCTGCTTCCTGTCTGCCAACCAGTTCTCTATCCAAGTCAATACCTTACCCCCAATCCCATGTGCTTTAACTTTGCACGCTAATCTCTTATGCAGGACCTTATCGAAAGCCTTCTGAAAGTCCAAATACACCACATCCACTGGTTCTCCCTTATCTATTTTACCAGTTACATCCTCAAAAAATTCCAGTAGATTAGTCAAGCATGATTTACCTTTTGTAAATCCATGTTGACTTTGTCCGATCCTGTCACTGTTTTCCAAGTGCTCTGCTATTACATCTTTTATAATGGACTCTAGCATTTTCCCCACTACTGATGTCAGGCTTACCGGTCTATAATTCCCCATTTTCTCTCTACCACCTTTTTTTAAATAGTGGGGTTACGTTAGCTACCCTCCAATCCATGGGAAGTTTTCCAGAGTCTATCGAATGTTGGAAGATGACCAGCAATACCTCTAGTATTTCTAGGGCCACTTCCTTAAGTACCCTAGGTCACCATCCAGTGGATGCTGCTGGGAAAACTCAAGGACAGGATCAGGCTCAGTCCTGATGTGTCCCCATCCCCAGCAAATAGTTCGCGAACACTCACTGCTCAGGTCATTTGGGCGAGGTACTGCACCCAGGATACTGGACCCAAGCACAGTTCAACACCTTTGAGAGAGTAAGGGAGGAAAGCAAGATGCACAAGAGTAAGCGATACCCAGGTGTGATTGTAAGGCTATGATCTCATCAAGGGGGCTTGGAAAAAACCCACCATGGTATATTGCTGCTTTATGAACACCCAAATTTGATTACAGAACTAGAAATAATTGCAACAACTTTCTGGATATGCATCCAAAAGCAAGGACCCATCAAGAAGATTATACAAAAAGTACTCCCCTGAGCAATGTGGACACTTCAGCAATTGAGGTTTTACTTCTTTTGAAAATAGGCAACAATTTCCACACTTTATTTGGAAAAGTATATCTATTTATTAATATGTTATAAATTCTCCCTCTGCACATGACCTTGTTGCCTGTTGTCGTGTTTTTGGCATACTTTTGCGTCAAGTTTTACCATTATAAATTCCTATGTCCACATTTACAAATTGCCTAAGTAAATTTGTTACTTGTAATTACACCCTCCCATAAGTGGTAGCACTGTAATACGTCAGTTTAGAGTCTCCCAGCTCCTTAGCCGGTACTGCCGAGACATAGATATGCTCCAATCGACTCTACTTCTCCGCTTCCCAGAGGACAGCAATCTTTGCTATTTAACTATAAATAATCAAGGCAAAGTATTATGCAAAAAGTAAGGACAGAACGTTCTGACTTTAAAGTGTTGACTGAATTATATCAGTATGTTCTCTAACCCCACCTCACTTGAACAATACACTTGGTCTTGACTCCAGTGCGGTGCCATGGGAAGTTAATTTGAGGCCAAATAATAATTCAGAAAGTTTCATTGATGTTTGATGGTCCTAATTCAGCTCCACTAGCTCTGATGACCTTTTTAACCTGATAAATTAGTCATCTACTTTCAGGCATGCAATGAGTCAGTCATGAGAGTACAGTCGCTACTCAAAAACAACTGCATTGGCCTAATGATTATAGGGCATCCAGTTACAGGAAACTCTCGATTTACCGGCACCTAAATAACCGGAAATCTCGGAGTAGGTTCAGGTAAGTTTTACTTCATATTAGTGGCAGTTCCTGGATCTGTGGCTGTGTAACTGGGGCTCCTACATTTGTTGCTAAGCAACGGGGACGCTTGGTCTGCGGCCGGAGTTCCTGCACATGTTGCTAAGCAACAGGGAAGCCTGGATTTGTTGCTGTGTACGGAGCTCTCGTACCTTTTAACTATACCCCTCTGTAATCCGGACTTTGATAAACTGGCACCACGCCGGTCCCGTATACCAAAGAGTTTCCTGTACTTGCATTCTGTGCCCTACCGTGCTTTGAAACAGGACTTGGCTTGGGATCTAAACCTTACCGTGCAGAGCATCCTCGTAGAGTGCGTGAACCCCTTCAGGAACGATGACTGCTAGAGCAGTGCCGCACAGAAGCCCAGCACCAAGAACCGTCACCAACTTTAACCTTTCCTGGAGAGAAACAAACAAAAACAGTTTCATTATTTTTTTTTGCATCACGTCATCAAAAATGTAGGTATGGAATCTCCAATACAGAAGGAGGCCATTGCGCTTGTGCTAGCTCTGACTGGAATGATTTCCTTATACCTTTTAATATTTATCCAATTCCCTCTTAAATACCATGATTGACTCAGCTTTCAAAGCTATTTATTTTTAAAGCATTCTACAGGAAACTCTTTTATCCAGCACCGACGGGACCGGCGTGGTGCCGGTTTATCAAAAAGTCCGGATTACAGAAAGTTATAGTTAAAAGGTGCGAGAGCTCCATACACAGCAACAAATCCAGGCATCCCTGTTGCTTAGCAACAGCTGCAGGAACCCCCGCCACAGACCAAGCGTCCCTGTTGCTTAGCAACAAGTGCAGAAACCCCCTATTACACAGCCAAGAATCAAGAAACGGCCACTAATATGAAGAAAAACTTAACTGAACCTACTCCTGAATTTTGCCGGTTAACCGAGATTTCCGGTTGTTTGGGTGCCGGTAAATCGACAGTTTCCTGTATATTCTAATAACCCTTTATGTGAAAAAAAATTCTTCCAACCTCCCCTTACATTCCTTGTACTAATCCTGAGTTTACGCCCCCTTGCTCAATTCAGCAACTCGGTGACCAGTGGAAGCAATAGAATGGAGTCATACGGTCCATTCCCGAAAGAGGTCACTGTAAACGTGAATGAACTCATAAAATCAGTCAATCAATCAATCTAAGCATCATTTAACAGCTTTACAGACATTATTTCTACAACCTATACTCTTTAGCAGCCTAAAGGACAACACTGTTCCCAGCGTTGCATGGATCCCAATCCCATTCAGAAGAAATGAACAGTGTGGCTACCACGTTTCCTACATTACAACAGTGACTACACTTCAAAAGTACTTAACAGGCTGTAAAAAGCTTTGGGATGTCCTGAGGTCGCAAAATGTGCTACATAAATCCATGCTCTTTCTTTCAAATGATTATTCTATTTCTCAGAGCAAAGGCTGAAAAATATTTGAACTACCATTAGGTTTTTACACTGGGATCTTCGGGGGGATCCCGGGGTCCCCAAGGTCATCAGATTTTTATCCATCAGATTTCCGTAAATGTTAAATTACTTGCAGATTATTTCTGTTACTGTCCACTAATAAACATTTCCTTCAATGACAGCAGTGCTTTACTTTAAATTGCTGATAGTGTCCTTCAGAAGTTAAGGAAGGGGTCCAAAAGAGCATGTCAATATTTGCAAGGGTATTGAGACTTGGAGATTTCTCCAAGTACATCGAGAAACCAGAAAGAAAATACCTGCAATGTTTCTGGAGTTGAGTTACCAAATATATTTTTCCCACAAAGGTGACATCATGTTCTAATCACTGAACTACTTTCCCCATTTGAAAAGAATGTGTGCAACGGGCTCGGTCCACATCACACAATAATCCAATTGCCACTCTGTTCCAGCTACACAAGAACCAAGCCATTTTGCCCAATTAATTTCACCTACTCTCTACCAGGTTATTTTAACATATGGCAACACCATGGTCAATGGAGTCAAAGGGAAAACCCTCCAGTGGCTGGAGTCATATGTGACACAAAGATGATGATTATAGTTATCAGAGGCCAGTCATCTTAGCCCTGGGACATCCCACTCCATTCACAATTCCTCCCAGAATGAAGCAGCCCATGTCAGCCTACAACAGGACTTGGATAACATCCAGGCTTGGGCTGACCAGTGGCTGGTAACATTTGCACAAAGTTCCAGGTAATGACCATCTCAAAAAAAAGGCCAGCACATCCAGCCATCCCAGCGTTCCTCCACCATCAACATCTTTGGGATCACAACTGATCAGAAGTTTAACCGGAACAGCCGTGTCATCACTGTGGCTACAGGAGCAAGGAAGAGGCCGGTTCACAGGTGGACTCCTCAAAGCCTCGCCACCATTTACAAGGCGCCAGTGAGGAGTGTAATGGAATACTCAGCACATGCCTGGATGTGTGCAGCCACAACAATATTTAACGAGCTTGACAACATCCAGGATGAAAGAGTTTGCTGATTGGTCCAACTGCCACTGAAGTCAACATGCCCCCCCCCCCGCCCCTCAATCATTGGTGCATTGTGATTACAGTATGTACAATCGACAGGATGCACTGCTTAACTCACCAAGGTTGTACAGGGCCTTGGTGAGACCACATCTTGAGTACTGTGTGCAGTTTTGGTCACCTTATGAGGAAGGATGTTCTTGCCATGGAGGGAGTGCAGCAAAGATTCACCAGACTGATACCCGAGATGGAAGGAATAACGTATGAGGAGAGATTGGGTCGATTGGGCTTATATTCGCTAGAGTTTAGAAGAATGAGAGGGGATCTCATTGAAACTTATAAACTTCTAACAGGACTAGACAGACTAGATGCAGGAAGGATGTTCCTGATGGTTGGGGAGTCCAGAACCAGGGGTCACAGTCTAAGGATAAGGGGTAAGCCATTTAGGACTGAGATGAGGAGGAATTTCTTTACCCAGAGAGTGGTGAACCTGTGGAATTCTCTACCACACCAGGCAGTTGAGGCCAATTCATTAAATATATTCAAGAAGGAGTTAGATATATTTCTTAAGGCTAAAGGGATCACGGGATATGGGGAGAAAGCAGGGACAGGGTACTGAATTTGGATGATCAGCCTTGATCTCATTAAATGGCAGAACAGGCTCGAGGGGCCGAATGGCCTACTCCTATCTTCTATGTTTCTATGTTACTTCAATAGCACCTCCTTCCCCTGCAATCTCTACCACCAAGAACAAGATCGGCAATGTTGTGGGAGCACCATCACCTCCAAGTTCCTCGCCAAGTCACATACCATTTGGACTTGGACATGCATCGCCATTCCTTGATTGCTGTTCAGTCAAAAACCTGAAAATCCCTACCCAATACCACTGTGGGAGCACCATCACCGCAAGGACTGCAGCTGTTCAAAGACAAGGCCCACTACCACCTCTTCAGGGATTGGCAATGAATGCCAGTCTCACCCACATTCTGAGAACAAGTATATTAAAAATGGTATGCACACAACATGCTGAAGCCATGGGGGGAGGGGAGTGATTTATAATCCGCTTGTGTCACTGACCCCAATGTATCTGCTCAAGTTTGCCAACCCTTTGGATACAAATCTTATCCACAGCTCACCATCACATATTCCCCATTTCTACTCACCTTTCTCCAGAAGAACAAATTTAATTCCTTTCCTTGGGAAATAATTTTAAACCCAAGACAGGATTCACCTGGTTCACTCCCCCTACCCCTTCCCGTGCAGAAGTAACCCACACTGATCAGGAAAATCCAGGGAAATGGGATGATTATAGCACATAGACAGTAGGCGTGGAAAGCCTACCATAAAATAAAATTGGTGGGCAGGAGAGGAGCTGGTCCGGACAAAGCAGCTAAGAAAACACTGGATGCAAAAGGGAAGGATAAACAGAAAAGTGCATGGTGGATTGGGGATACATAGTACAACAGTGACTACACTTCAAAAGTACTTAATTGGCTGTAAAGTGCTTTGGGGCATCCGGAGGTAGTGAAAGGCACTACAGAAATACAAGTTTCTTTCTTTATTATAGACACTTGCTCCTCAGTTACTTTCATTTCATACAAGATTGTACTTGCAATGGATATAATTTGCAGTCAAGTATCTAGAGGGTAAACTCATACTCCCAGCAGGGAACCACAAGTTGGAGAACTGCCACTTCCTTCGAGAGTGAGATTGGTGAATTTGCACTTCAGAAAGAAAAAAGGATGCTTCATTCTACAAATATGCTGGTCCTACACTAATTTCTAAGCTATGCTTTTGTCAGTTCTCATAACCTTTAAAAAAAAATTCTTTCATGGGATGTGTGGGCGTCGCTGGCAAGGCCAGCATTTATTGCCCATCCCTAATTGCCCTCGAGAAGGTGGTGGTGAGCCGCCTTCTTGAACCGCTGCAGTCCGTGTGGTGAAGGTACTTCCACTGTGCTGTTAGGGAGGGAGTTCCAGGATTGTGTCCCAGCGACGATGAAGGATTGGCGATATACTTCCAAGTCAGGATGGTGTGTGGAACTTGGAGGTGGTGGTGTTCCCATGCACCTGCTGCCCTTGTCCTTCTGGTAGAGGTCGCGGGTTTGGGAGGTGCTGCCGAAGAAGTCTTGGCGAGTTGCTCGCTGACCTACATTGGCTCCTGGTTAAGCAACACCTCGATTTCAAAATTCTCATCCTGGTTTTCAAATCCCTCCATGGCCTCGCCCCTTCCTATCTCTGTAATTTCCTTCAGCCCCACAACTCCTGCAGCGATGTCCTGGGGCTGTGAAGATCGACCTCCAACGACCACAACCATCTTCCTTTGTGCTAGGTATGACTCCAGCCAGTGGAGAGTTTCCCCCCCCCGATTCCCATTGACTTCAGTTTTACTAGGGCTCCTTGATGCCACACTGTCAAATGCTGCCTCGATGTCAAGGGCAGTCACTCTCACCTCACCTCTGGAATTCAGCTCCTTTGTCCATGTTGAGACCAAGGCTGTAATGAGGTTTGGAGCAGAGTGGTCTTGGCGGAACCCAAACTGGGCATCAGTGAGCAGGTTATTGGTGAGTAAATGCAACTTGATAGCACTGTCGACAACACCCTCCATCACTTTGCTGATGTGAGAGTAGACTGATGGGGCGGTAATTGGCCAGATTGGATTTGTCCTGCTTTTTGTGGACAGGGCATACCTGGGCAGTTTTCTACATTGTCCGATAGATGCCAGCGTTGTAGCTGTACTGGAACAGCTTGGCTAGAGGCGCGGCTAGTTCTGGAGCACAAGTCTTCAGCATGACAGCTAGGATGCTGTCGGGGCCCACAGCCTTTGCTACATCCAGTGCACTCAACCGTTTCTTGATATCACATGGAGTGAATCGAATTGGCTGAAGACTGGCTTCTGTGATGGTGGGGACCTCAGGAGTAGGCCGACATGGATCATCCACTTGGCACTTCTGGCTGAGGATGGTTGCAAATGCTTCAGCCTTGTCTTTTGCACTCACGTGCTGGGCTCCACCATCATTGAGAATGGGGATATTCATGGAGCCTCCTCCACGTTAGTTGTGTAATGGTCCACCACCATTCCCAATGGATGTGGCAGGACTGGAGAGCTTTGATCTGATCCGTTGATTGTGGGATCACTTAGCTCTGTCTATAGCATGCTGCTTCCATTTTTTAGCATGCATGTAGTCCTGTGTTGCAGCTTTTCCAGGTTGGCACTGCATTTTTAGGTAGAGATTCACAGAAATCACAGAAACCCCACAGTGCAGATAGAGGCCATTTCGGCCCATCGAGCCTGCACCGACACATATCCCACCCGATCCCCGTAACCCCTACACCAACACATATCCCACCCTATCCCCGTAACCCCACATATTTAATCCCCCTAACACTAAGGGTCAATTTATCATAGCCAATCAACCTAACCCGCACATCTTTGGACTGTGGGAGGAAACCGGAGCACCCGGAGGAAACCCACGCAAACACGGGGAGAATGTGCAAACTCCACACAGACAGACAGTCGCCCGAGATCGGATTCGAACCCGGGTCCCTGGTGCTGTGAGGCAACAGTGCTAACCACTATGCCACCGTGGTGGAATACAATTCTGCTGCTGCTGATGGCTCACAGCACCTCATGGATGCCCAGTTTTGAGCTACTTTATCTGTTCTGAATCTATCCCATTTAGCACGGTGGTAGTGCCACACAAACACGATGGAGGGTGTCCTCATTGTGAAGACGGGACTTCGTAGCGGTTTTTTTTTTTTTTTTTTTAAACTGGGTGGCTTGCTAGGTCATTTCAGAGGGCAGTTAAGAGTCAACCACATTGCTGTCTGGAGTCACATGATGGCAGGTTTCCTTCCCTGAAGGACATTAGTGAACCAGATGGGTTTTTACGACAATCCAATAGTTTCATGGTCACCATTATTGATGCTAGCTTTTTAATTCCAGATTTGTTTTCAATCTTTAGTTAACTGAATTTAAATTCCCCAGCTGCTGTGGTGGGATTTGAACTCAGAGTCACAGTTATACAGCACAGAAAGAGGCCCTTCGGCCCATCGTGTCCACGCCAGCCATCAAGCCCTATCTATTCTAATCCCATTTTCCAGCACTTGGTCCGTAGCCTTGTATGCTATGGCGTTTCAAGTGCTCATCGAAACGCTTCTTGAATGTTGTGAGGGTTCCTGCCTCTACCACTCTTTCAGGCAGTGAGTGCCAGATTCCAACCACCCTCTGGGTGAAAAAGTTTTTCCTCAAATCCCCTCTAAACCTCCTGCCCCTTATCTTGAAACTATGCCCCTTGGTTATTGACCCCTCTACTAAGGGGAAAAGTTCCCTTCTATCTACCCTATCTATGCCCCTGATAATTTTGTACACCTCAATCAGGTCCCCCCTCAGCCTTCTCTGCTCTTAGGAAAACAACCCCAGCCTGTTCAGTCTCTCTTCATAGCTGAAGCGCTGCAGCCCAGGTAACATCCTGGTGAATCTCCTCTGCACCCTCTCCAATGCAATCACATCCTTCCTATAGTGTGGTGACCAGAACTGCACACAGTATTCCAGCTGTGGCCTAACTAGCGTTTTGTACAGCTCCATCATAACTTCCCTGCTCTTATATTCTATGCCTTGGCTAATGAAGGCAAGTATCCCATATGCCTTTTTAACCACCTTATCTGTCCTGCTGCCTTCAGAGATCTATGTACATGCACACCATTAGTCCAGTAACAACCATTATGTTACCGTTCCCGACTGTATGACCTGTATGAATGTGCACGCTCCTCCTTCATAGCATTACCAGTAGGGCCAATACCCAGTAGGAGAAAAAGAACCAGGATAGACTAAAATGATATATTGTGTGCAAGCTGGAAATCAGATGAAAACAAAACATGTTGGAGATGTACATCAGATTGACCAGTTTCTGAAAACATTTCAGGTAGGGCCCTTCAACAGGCCTCGAAGACCTGTGCTTTGGTGATGGTTCCCACCTCAAATGTGTGGTTAAACTTTCTCTTTCAACTCAGGGTCGATGCATTTCCCACCATTGTTACCCAGGATGGCTTGATTTCCTGTACCTAAATCAGGACATGGAGGAGACAGAATTTCCCACATCTGCGTAAAACACTCTCAGAATGCGGTCACGCTGATTGGTAGTCCTTCACATTCTGCAGTGATGGGCATCTTACAATCTTTGACATTGGTTGTACAAAATTAGAGCACAATTATTCCAATAGCCCCACTAGGCTAAAAATAGACATGCCAAAATAAAAATCCTGAACCAATTTATTTGTACAAGTACCTTCCCTTCTCTTTTGCAATTCAATCGTTAGACATTTATTTTCCTATTCACTAAAACGTCCCTTTGCTGTTCTACTGCTCTTTTTTCAGTTCATAGCTCACACTTTGCCTCTGCCTTTCGATCTTCTCAGTCCTCTAAATGATTTCCCTCGTTGTGCTTCTCTCCCAATTGTTGTGATGTGCTGCATACTGCCAACTCTTTAAAAATATTTAGATGGGGAAAAAGAGTTCTCATTGAAAATCAGCCCTACAAACCAAAATAGCAAAACTGTGCAATGTGCATATCTCTCATTAGCTTACGAACATGATCAATATGCAGACACATGATCCTCAAAGCTGCACTTGTGACAGAACTGAGATCTAAACCTCTACTATACTCACAATTCTGGCCATGCCTGTTCACTCCAGGTGAAGAGAGCTTCAATGCACTGTTGGCCCAGAGTGGCATCTTTCCAACACTGTAAATAGCAAGTTCATGACACCGCAAATGAATCTGTGCCAGAGAAACATCTGTGTCCTTTTAATCTATACTGTGCATAAGACTTTGACCTAAATTGATTGTTACTCACATTCTGCTGCAACCAGAGAACATAACATAAGAAATAGGAGCAGGAGTAGGCCAATCGGCCCCTCGAGCCTGCTCCGCCATTCAATAAGATCATGGCTGATCTGATCCTAACTGCCAATCCACTATCACAGAACCATCTCCTGCATCTAACAGAATTAGACACACGAAATAGGAGCAGGATCAGGCTACACGGCCCCTGGGCCCGCTCCGCTCCCCACAGGGCCATGACCGATCCGAACCTAGACTCATGTCCAAATTCCTGCCCGCTCCCCGTAACCCTTAATTCCCTTTACTTCTAGGAAACTGTCTATTTCTGTTTTAAATTTATGTAATGATGTAGCTTCTACAGTTTTTTTGTATGACTTTGGTATGAAGGAGATTGCTTGCTGTCATAACAGCCATAGACAAAGATCACTCCAAACAATTAGCTATGGAAAAGGACAGGGAGCAATCTAGAGTAAAAATACTTAATTGGAGGAAGGCCTATTTCAGTGGGATGAGAACAGATCTGGCCCAGTTAAATTGGAATCAATGATTGGCAGGCAAAACTGTAATAGACGAGGAGTTATTAGAGTGCCAATAGGACTGGCGATGAACTGGTATTACTTGTTTGTTGAAGAACTTTTTGGGTTTTGGTTAAAAGTAGTTTACTTGAAGTCTTAAGTGATTTTTAAAAGAGGAGATGGTTCGGGTGCAGTCGAGGTACATTCCCACGAGGGGGAAAGGTAGGGCAACTACAGTCAGAGCTCCCTGAATGACGAAAGAGATAGAGAGTAAGATGAAGCAGAAAAAGAGCGCGTATGACAGATGTCAGGTCGAGAATACATCTGAGAATCAGGCTAAATTTAGAAAGTTCAGAGGAGAAGTGAAAAAGAAAATAAGAGGGGCAAAGAGAGAGTACGAGAATAGAATGGCAGCTAACATAAAAGGTAATCCAAAAGTCTTCTATAGGCAGATAAATAGTAAACGGGTAGTAAGAGGAGGGGTGGGGCCAATTAGGGATCAAAAAGGAGATCTACGCATGGAGGCAGAGGGTATGGCTGAGGTACTAAATGAGTACTTTGCATCTGTTTTCACCAAGGAAGAGGATGCTGCCATAGACATAGTGAAGGAGGTAGAGGAGATACTGGATGGGATAAAAATTGATAAAGACGAGGTACTCGAAAGCTTTTAGAAACAGTAATCAGGGACAAAAATCAACAGTTACTTGGACAAGTGTGGATTAATTAAGGAAAGCCCGCACGGATTTGTTAAAGGCAAATCGTGTTTAACCAACTTGATCGAGTTTTTTGGTGAGGTAACAGAGGGTTGATGAGGGTAATGCAGTTGACGTGGTGTACATGGATTTTCAAAAGGTGTTCAACAAAGTGCCACATAATAGGCTTGCCAGCAAAGTTGACGCCCATGGAATAAAAGGGACAGTGGCAGCATGGATATGAAATTTGCTAAGTGAGAGAAAAGAGAGAGTAGTGGTGAGCGGTTGTTTTGCAGACTGGAAGAAGGTGCACAGTGATGTTCCCCAGGAGTCGGTTCTAGGACCACTGCTTTTTCTTGATATATATTAATGACTTGGATGTGGGTGCACAGGGCACAATTTCAAAATTTGTAGATGGCACAAAGCTTGGAAGTAGTGAACAGTGAGGAGGAAAGTGAAAGGCTTCAAGAGGACAGACAGACTGGTGGAATAGGCAGACACGTGGCAAATGACAGAGTGCGACAGAATGGAGCTGGCCCAGGTAAATTGGAGTCAAAGATTGGCAGGCAAAACTGTAATGGAACAATGGGCTGCCTTTCAAACAGATACACCGCTTTGGGTATTGTTGGGGAGGATGGCTTATCGGGGGAAGGCAGCAGCAGCCAACTTCCTGGCACCAGGGGTGGCTCTGCTGCACGGGACGGGAGGAAAAAGAGCGGGAGAGCTATAGTGATAGGGGATTCTATTGTAAGGGGAATAGATAGGCGTTTCTGCGGCCGCAAATGAGACTCCAGGATGGTATGTTGCCTCCCTGGTGCAAGGGTCAAGGATGTCTCGGAGCGGCTGCAGGGCATTCTGGAGGGGGAGGGTGAACAACCAGTTGTCGTGGTGCATATAGGTACCAATGATATAGGTAAGAAATGGGATGAGGTCCTAAAAGCTGAATATAGGGAGTTAGGAGGTAAATTAAAAAATAGGGCCTCAAAAAGGTAGTAATCTCAGGATTGCTACCAGTGCCACGCGCTAGTCAGAGTAGAAATAGAAGGATAGAAGGATATTTCAGATGAATACGTGGCTAGAAGAATGGTGCAAGGGGGAGGGATTCAAATTCCTGGGACACTGGAACCAGTTCTGGGGGAGGTGGACGGTTTGCACCTGGGCAAGACTGGGACTGATGTCCTAGGGGGAGTGTTTGCTAGTGCTGTTGTGGAGGGTTTAAACTGTGCAGGGAGACAGAGGAAAGGGAAGCAAGGATAGAAGCAAAAGACAGGAAGGAGAAAAGCAAAAGTGGAAGTCAGAGAAATCAAGGGTGTAAATCAAACATGGCCGCAGTACACAATAATTCTAAAAGGTCTAAGAGTGTTAAAAAAAACAAGCCTGAAGGAGGAGCATTCGTAATAAGGTAGATTAATTAGCTGTGCAAATAGATGCAAACAGATATGATATAATTGGGATTACGGAGACTTGGCGCCAGGGTGACCAAGGCTGGGAATTCAACATTCAGGGGTATTCAATATTCAGGAAGGACAGGCAAAAAGGAAAAGGAGGTGGTGTAGCATTGCTGGTTAAAGAGATTAACAATAGTAAAGGAGGATATTAGCTCTGATGATGTGGAATCTGTATGGGTAGAGCTGAGAAATACCAAGGGGCAGAAAACGTTAGAGGGAGTTGTATACAGACCCCCAAAACAGTAATGCTGAGGTTGGGGATGGCATTAAACGGGAAATTAGAGATGCGTGCAATAAGGGCACAGCAGTTATCCTGGGTGACTTTAATCTACATATAGATTGGTCTAATCAAATTAGTAACAATACGGTGGAAGAGGAATTCCTAGAGTGTATATGGGATGGTTTCCTGGATCAATATGTCGAGGAACCAACTGGAGATCAGGCCATCTTTGACTGGGTATTATGTAATGAGAAAGGATTAATTAGCAATCTTGTTGTGCGAGGCCCCTTGGGGCGGTGCGATCATAATACAGGTTGACTATCCCTTATCCGAAAACCTTGGGACCAGCTGTGTTTCAGTTTTCGGAAATTTTTGGATTTCAGAAGGTATTATTTCAGACTGGGAAACTCTGAACATTAAATTAATTTGGTAATTAGTATTTGTATTTAATATAAATTTTTAAAAGTTCAGGCTACCTCTTGCGACTGTTCCGTGTCTCATTCCCCTTCCTGCTTCTCTGTGCTGCCGCTCCCAGTCTCTTTACAGCTTCCCCTGCTCAGTATCTGAATTCCTTGACTTAGCGGGGGTCTGGGGCTCGACTGCCGCCGCCAGTTGTGGGAAAGCCGGATATCGGCTGACTCCTACGCTAAGCTGGCCCGCAAATCAGGTCAGAAAAGCATCGGCCGTGTCGGGTCATGTTTGGCGCCACTCGGGTTATGTCGTGCGCTCGACTTACGCGCCACAAAAAAACTTTCGGTTTTCGGAAGTGCGGATAAAGGATAGTCTACCTATATGATCGAATTCTTCATTAAGATGGAGAGTGAAGTATTTGACTCAGAGACTCAGGTCCTGTATTTAAATAATATAAAGGAAACTACGATGGTATGAGGCGCGAGTTGGCTAGGATGGATTGGGGAATGTTACTTAAAGGGCTGACGGTGAATAGGCAACGTCAAACATTTAAAGATCGCATGGATGAACGACAGAATTTGTTCATACCTGTTTGGCATAAAAATAAAACAAAAAAGGTGACTAAACCATGGCTAACAAGGAAAATTAGGGATAGCATAAGATCCAAGGAGAGGACATATAAACTGGCCAGAAAAAGCAGCAAACTTGAGGATTGGGAGCAGTTTAGGATTCAGCAAAGGAGGACAAAAGGATTAATTAAGAGGGGGGAAATAGAGTACGAGAGTAAGCTTGCAGGGAACATAAAAACTGACTGTAAAAGCTTCTACAGATATGTGAAGAGAAAAAGATTGGTGGTCAAGCGTAGGTCCCTTGCAGTCAGAATCAGGGGAATTTATAATGGGGAACAAAGACATGGCAGACCAATTAAATACAAACTTTGGTTCTGTCTTCACAAAGGAAGACACAAATAACCTCCCAGAGATGTTGGGGAACATAGGGTCTAATGAGAGGGAGGAACTGAATGAAATCAGTATTTGTTGGGAAATGGTGTTAGGGAAATTGATGGGATTGAAGGCCGATAAATCCCCAGGGCCTGATAATTTACATCCTAGGGTACTTAAGGAAATGGCCCTAGAAATAGTAGATGCACTGCTGGTCATCTTCCAAAATTCTATAGACTCTGGAACAGTTCCCATTGATTGGAGGGTAGCTAATGTAACCCCACTATTTAAAAAAAGGTGGTAGAGAAAAAAAACGGGGAATTATAGACCGGTAAGCCTGACATCGGTAGTGAGGAAAATGCTAGAGTCTATTATATAAGATGTAATAATAGCAGAGCACTTGGAAAACAGTGACAGGATCGGACAAAGTTAACATGGATTTACAAAAGATAAATCATGCTCGACTAATCTACTGGAGTTTTTTTGAGGATATAACTGGCAGAATAGATAAGGGAGGACCGGTGGATGTGGTGTATTTGGACTTTCAGAAGGCTTTCGATAAGGTCCCGCATAAGAGACTAGCGTTCAAAGTTAAAGCACATGGGATTGGGGGTAAGGTACTGACTTGGATAGAAAATTGGTTGGCAGACAGGAAGCAAAGAGTTGGAATAAACGGGTCTTTTTCCGAGTGGAAGGCAGTGACTAGTAGGGTACCGCAGGGATCGGTGCTAGGACCCCAGTTATTCACAATATATATTCAATTTCTAGACGAGGGAACTAGTTGTAATATCTCCAAGTTTGCCGACGACACAAAGCTGGGTGGGCGTGTGTGCTGTGAGGAGGATGCAGAGAAACTCCAGTACGATTTGGACAGGTTGGGTGATTGGGCAGATGCAGTATAATGTGGATAAATGCAAGTTTATCCACTTTGGTGTCAAAAACAGGAAGACAGATTATCTGAACGGCAATAGATTGGGAGAAGGGGAAGTGCAACGAGACCTGGGTGTCCTTGTGCACCAGTCGCTGAAGTTAAGCATGCAGGTGCAGCAGGCGGTTAAGAAGGCAAATGGTATGCTGGCCTTCATAGCGAGAGGATTTGAGTACAGGAGCAAGGATGTCTTGCTGCAGTTGTACAGGGCCTTGGTGAGACCACACCTTGAGTATTGTGTGCAGTTTTGGTCGCCTTATCTGAGGAAGGATGTTCTTGCCATGGAGGGAGTGCAGCGAAGATTCACCAGACTGATGCCTGGGATGGCAGGAATGACGTATGGAGAGAGATTGGGTCGATTAGGCTTATATTCGCTAGAGTTTAGAAGAATGAGAGGGGATCTCATTGAAACTTATAAAATTCTAACAGGACTAGACAGACTAGATCCAGGATGTTCCCGATGGCAGCGGAGTCCAGAACCAGGGTCACAGTCTAAGGATAAGGGGCAAGCCATTTAGGACAGAGATGAGGGGGAATTTCTTCACCCAGAGAGTGGTGAACCTGTGGAATTCTCTACCACAGAAGACAGTTGAGGCCAATTCATTAAATATATTCAAGAAGGAGTTAGATATATTTCTTAAGGCTAAAGGGATCAAGGGATATGGGGAGAAAGCAGGGACAGGGTACTGAATTTGGATGATCAGCCATGATTGCATTGAATGGCGGAGCAGGTTCGAGGGGCCGAATGGCCTACTCCTGCTCCTATCTTCTATGTAAATTTAACGCAGAAAAGTGCAAAGTGATACATTTTGTTAGAAAGAATGGAGAGAGGAAATATAAACTAAAGGGTACAATCCTAAAGTGGGTGCATGAACAGAGAGGCCTAGGGGTATATGTGCAGAAATCATTGAAGGTGGTAGGGCAGGCTGAGAAAGCAGATAAAAATGCATACGGGATCCTGGGCTTCATAAATAGAGGTATAGAGTACGAAAGTGTGGAAATGATGATGAACCTGTATAAAACACTGGTTCAGCCTCAACTGTGGTATTGTGTTCAATTCTGGGCACCATACTTTAGGACGGATATGAAAGCCTTAGAGCTGGTGCAGAAAAGATTTATGAGACTGGTTCGAGATGAGGAACTTCAGTTACGTGGATAGACTGGAGAAGCTGGGGTTCTTTTCCTTAGAGCAGAGAAGATTGAGAGGAGATTTGATAGAGGTGTTGAAAATCATGAGGGGTCTGGACAGATTAGATAGAGAGAAACTGTTCCCATTGGCAGAAGAGTCAAGAACCAGAGGACACAGATTTAAGGTGATTGGCAGAAGGTCCAAAGGCGACATGAGGAAAAACTTTTTTACGCAGCGAGTGGTGAGGATCTGGAATACACTGCCTGAAAGGGTGGTGGAGGCAGACTCAATCACAGCTTTTAAAAGGGAATTGGATAAGTACCTGAAGAAATTTTTTTTTGCAGAGCTACAAGGAAAGGGCGGGGCAGTGGGACTAGCTGAAGTGCTCTTGCAGAGGGCCGGCATGGGCTCGGTAGTCCAAATGGCCCCCTTCCATGCTGTAACCATTCTATGAACATAGTCTCCCACAGCTTTATACCTTAATTAAAGTTAGATCAGCAGAAAGCATTTCAGCCACCATGTTACAAAAAAATAAATAACTTCACAAGATTTACCAGAACCGAGAGAACTAATTAAGAGACACTGAACCGGCTGGGGCTCTTTTCTCTAGAAAAGAGAAGGCTGAGTGGCAGGGTCTTTAAAATGATGAAGGGATTTGATGGGGTAGACACATGAGATGTTTCCACTTGTGGGCAAGTCCAAAACTCGGGGTCATAAATATAAGATAGTCACTAATAAATCCAATAAGGAATTCAGGAGAAATGTCTTTACACAAAGAGTGGTGAGAATGTGGAACTCGCTGCTACATGGAGCAGTTGAGGCTAATAGCATTGATGCATTTAAGAGAAAGCTAGGTAAGTACAGGAAAGAGAAAGGAATACAAGGATCTGCTGATGGGGTTAGATGAAGTCGGCTCGCGTGGGAGGAGCATAAACACCGGCATTGGGCTGAATGGCCTGTTTCGGTGCTGGAAATTCTATGTACTGTAATACACTGCACTGGGCCTGACATGGTTTAAGTACAAATAGGCATAGCTGACAATGCCATTGCAATTCCCGTTACTTGGAGGAGCCAGAAAACAATAGTGCATTACCTAAAAGCTGCACTTCCTAGTCTTTTCAGAGGTTACTGCAGCTGGTGCTTATCTTGAGCATTTTTTTTCAGCTTTTGGGATTTTTATATAAAATGGGTCAGTGTGCAGATTTTACCACTGAAATTAACGGCACACTGAACTACAATGTGATGACAGCAATGATAATCATACAGAGACGGTGTACTCAAAACTGATCACGGAGAAGACATCCCTTCAGGGCAGGAAATGTGCAGTTGTACAGGGCCTTGGTGAGACCACACCTTGAGTATTGTGTGCAGTTTTGGTCGCCTTATCTGAGGAAGGATGTTCTTGCCATGGAGGGAGTGCAGCGAAGATTCACCAGGCTGATACTTGGGATGGCAGGAATGACGTATGAAGAGAGATTGGGTCAACTGGGCTTATACTCGCTGGAGTTTAGAAGAATGAGAGAGGATCTCATTGAAACTTATAAAATTCTGACAGGACTGGACAGACTAGATGCAGGAAAGATGTTCCTGATGGCGGGGGAGTCCAGAACCAGGGATCACAGTCTAAGGATAAGGGGTAGGCCATTTAGGACTGAGATGAGGAGGAATTTCTTCACCCAGAGTGGTGAACCTGTGGAATTCTCTACCACAGAAGGCAGTAGAGGCCAATTCATTAAATATATTCAAGAAGGAGTTGGATATATTTCTTAAGGCTAAAGGGATCAAGGGATATGGGGAGAAGGCAGGAACAGGGTACTGAATTTGGATGATCAGCCATGATCTCATTGAATGGCGGAGCAGGCTCGAGGGGCCGAATGGCCTACTCCTGCTCCTATCTTCCATGTTTCTCTGTCCATTTATAGCAAGCCAATTGGTTAATGGTTACCATGGGCCAAAGCAAGTGCTGCTGCTCCACATCCAGTTTCTTGGTCACCTCCCGGCCTTTCTCCCCGGCAAGATCTGGGATTCACTGCTCCTTCACAGTCTCAAGCAACAAGCTCAGGATTCTCATTTATTCCCTCCCAAGTTTCAAGCTCCAGTGCCTGGACTCGAGTCTCACCTAGGCCTTGTTCAGTGGCAATTCCCATACTTTCCAGTCACCCACCCCCCCACTGTGAACTCGTGTTTTACTATCCGGTTATGAGTTAGGGGAGTCCGAGGGGGAAGTGATTCTACAGATTTCTGTTCATCATACCGTACGTCTCTATCAACTCCCACATCTACAACATGTGTTGAGTTGTTGGTGCTCACAGTTGGTAAAGCAAAACAGGAAACCATTTAACTAAGCACCTGTGGGCTATTTACAGAAGTAGAGACACTAACTTACCAGGATATGGTAGAAATCATAATTGTGATATTAATTTGCTATGACACTATAACGGGTGCCTTTAAAAAAAAAAAAGCTAGTTGTTTAGCCCAAAGCCTTATTTCCGCAATAACACTTTAATTTCCTTAGAAATTTTAAATGAAAATGCTCTCTCTCTCGAGACTCATTGCAGCTCTCCTACAAATGGCAACAGGAAGTCCCACCTCTCCGCATTAAAAACAGGTTTGGCAACAGATCCTAGATAGATCAGAAATAACAACAGAAAATGCTGGAAAAACTCAGGTCAGGCAACATCCGTGGAGAGAAATTTGAGTTGACGTTTCGGGTCGAACCCTTCTTCAAAGCTGGAAAGAAAAGATCAGAACTAGCTAGGGTTTGACTCAGATCCAGCACAGTGGTGATAGAAGGACCAATCCAGCTCATTGCATTGGTGCATATCCTAGCTGCTCACACTCTCCTTCACAACCAGAGGCAAACAATATCATTTCTGCAGCTATCAGGCAGTTGAAACCCTGCGACCTCTCTAGAAGACAGAAGAGAAAGAGACGTTAGATGCAAGAGAATGCATGCACAAGAGAGGGAGAGTCAGAAGGAGGTATATATATCAAGAGACAAGAGAAAAGTAACGTAATCAGACAAAAAAACCTGACATTGAGCCAAAGGAGACATTAGAACAGGTGACTAAAAGCTTGGGCAAAGAGACAGACTTACCAAAAGGGAAAAAGGAAGAGCAAAACAATCAGAGACACAGCTACAACCCATGATGAAAATATGTGAGCGGCATAGAGGAAGAGAAAGAGAGCAAAAGACAAACAATGAAAGGGAGATAAAAAGTGGAGAATAGCAGACAAGTGAAGAGACAGCTTCAGGGAGAGAAAGGCTTTAAAAATACACATTTGTCCTATAGCAATGCAGCAGGAGGTTAACTTGTTTTTAAAAAAAGTTTCTTGAATTCCTTGCCTGCGCCGAGTTAGCCGAGCTCAGCTATGGTAGAAGTAGGTGTCATTGCTGCTGGGTTAGGGAAGGAACTACCTAGCCAGGATATCAGAGCTGATTGCTGTCCAGTGACCTGTACAAAAACGTGCGCACGTGTTAGGGGCATGGGTGGAGAGGACTCACTGTGAAGGCCCCCATGGTCCCAGAGCTTTTTTGGCATGCACGGTCTTGTCTCACCAAGGGATAACGACCAATTGGTGTGAAGTACTGAGTGCTGCTGGTGTCCAAGGAACCCTATCCCTGTTCTCAAGGAGAAATGGAAAGAATAAATATTTTAGGAAAAAAATTCCCCATGTGCAATACCACTAAGAGTAAGGAGAGGGGTTACAGAATCAGAAACATCTTACAGCACAGAGGGGGGCCATTCGGCCAGTCATGCCTGAGCCAGCTCTTTAAAAGAGCTGTCCAATTTAGTCCCACACCCCAGCTTTTTCCTCGTAACCCTGCAAATTAGTTCTCTTCAGGTACATGTCCAATTGCCTTTTGAAAGTTCCAGGTAGTGTGTTCCAGATCTTAACAACCCCGTGTGAAGAAATTTCTCCTCATTTCCCCTACGGTTCCAATTATTTTAAATCTATGGCCTCTGGTTACCGACCCACTTGTCAGAAGAAACAGTTCTTCCCTACTTGCTCTATCAAAACCCCTCATAATTTTGAATACCTCCGTTAGGTCTCCCCTTAACCTTCTCTGCTATAAGAACAGTCCCAACTTCTCCAATCTCTCCACATAACTGAAGCCCCTCATCCCCGATATCACCCTGGTAAACCTCTGCTGTACCCTCTCCAGGGCCTTGACAGCCTTCCTAAAGTGGTGCCCAGAATTGAACACAATACTCTAGCTGAGGCTGAACCAGTGATTTGTAAAGGTTTAGCATAACTTCCTTTATTTGTATTCAATGCCAGTGTAATACCCACTGGAAATGTTATGTACGCTAAGTATGGTTATCAATCTTTAACTTAAGACACTGTATTATCATTGTTATAAATCCCTGGGTTAAAGTTGCCCATGTGAAGGTACGGCAAGAACTTTTAAGGACACAATGTGACTAAGAGCAGACTTTCCATAATTCTGCACCAGTATCAACTGTTGCAGACAGTGAGGCTGCGCAGTCTCCAGGCAGAAACCCCAGGAGGAAGGGGTGGAGTCGGGTTTTTCGAGCGGGGAAAAGGAGCGACTGGAAGAAGAGGGCAGGAGCTCTGAAAAGAGGGCTCAGGAGGCAAATGGCTGCCGCATCCCGTCCCGGGCTTCCAAACTCGGCCGCCGCCCTTCGTATTAGTAGCTCTGCATCCAGAACTCAAAGTGGGATTCAGTGATCGTGAAGAGAATTCAACGAAGGGGTTCGGAGTCATAAGTCTTGCAGACATTATACATACCATGAGCTCCAACTTGAGCGCGCCAACGAATGAGTGCACTCGAATTTGGACACAGGGACAGATTCTCCTTTGAATCCATATAAATGGAGATTGTATGTTTATTATGTCTAGATTCATTCTAATGTATGCAAATGTCTAATTTAGGTCATTGACCCGTAATCTTCTTATACTGTCTGACGTTAAAACTATAAAGTAAGATAATTAGAATTAAGCCATTGTAGTAGTGATCTCCTTACTGGACTATAGAATACTGTCTGCAACAGAGACCACATCTCACATATATCTAGAGAACCGTGAAGGGGTTACACCCCTATTTACAAAGCCAAGTGTCCCATACACTTTATCTGCCTTATCAACCTGCCCTGCCACCTTCAAGGATTTGTGAATATGCACCCCCAGGACCCTCTGTTCTTGCACCCCCTCAAAATAGTGCCATTTACATTATACTGCCCCTCTGTGATGTTCCTCCCTAAGTGCATGACTTCACTTATCTGCATTAAATTGTATCTGCCATGTGTCTGCCCGTTCTCCTGAAGTCTGCTACTATCCTACTCACTGTTTACTACGTTGTCAAGTTTTGTATCACCCGCAAACTTCAAAATTGTACTCCCTATACCCAAGTCCAGGTCATTTATAAACAAGAAAAGCAATGGTCCTAATACCAACCCCTGGGGGACCCACTGCATACTTCTCTCCGTTCAGAAAACATCTGTTCACCATTACTCTCTGCCTCCTATACCTTAGCCAATTTCGTACCTAGGTTACCACCATCCCTTTAATACCATGTGCTTCTATTTTCCGAATAAGTCTGTTATGTGGTGCTTTATCAAATGCTGTTTCAAAATCCATGTATGCAACATCTACTGCACTACCTTCATCAACCCTCTCTGTTATTTCATCAAAGAACTTTTGATAGGGGAAATTTCTTTACACAAGAGGGTTGTTGGAGCATGGGATGCTTTGCCACAGGGATTGGCTGAGGCAGAAACCATTGCATCTTTTAAGAGAAAACTTGGTAACGTTTGAACTTGAGTAAGATATAGCGTGAGAGAGAAAGAGAGAAGTGGATTTACCTCTAGGTTGCTCGAGAAAAGAGTCAACATCAGCTAAATGGCCCCCTATCTTGTTCAGCTCTATGGTTATAAAAACATGATGGTGGACGTCTTACTAAATACTAGATTAATGCACTTATTTCTTAAATTACATTGAAAGAATAAAACATGGAATTGAAGTCAAATTATTGACCTGGTTAGGAAATTGGCTGAGTGGCACGAGACAGAGAGTAGGGATAATGGGCAGGTACTCCAATTGGCAGGATGTGACTAGTGGTGTCTGGGATCTGTGTTGGGGCCTCAACTATTTATTAACGACTTAGATGATGGGATAGAAAGTCACATTTCCAAGTTTGTCGATGACACAAAGATAGGCAGCATTGTAGGCAGTGTAGATGGAATATAAAATTACAAAGCGATATTAATGGATTAAGCAAATGGGCAAAACTGTGGCAAATGGATTTCAATGTAGGCAAATGTGAGGTCATCAACTTTGGACCCAAAAACGATAGAACAGGCTACTTTCTAAAATGGTGAAAAGCTAGAAACAGTGGAGGTCCAAAGAGACTTAGGGATCCATGTGCATAGATTAAAATGTCATGGAAAGTTACAGAAACTAATCAAAAAGGCTAATGGAATGCTGGCCTTTATATTTAGAGGACTAGAATACAAGGGGGTAGAAGTTATGCTGCAGCTGTACAAAGCCCTGGTTAGACCACACCTGGAGCACTGTCAGCAGTTCTGGGCACCACACCTTAGGAAGGATATATTGGCCTTGGAGGGTGTGCAGCGTAGGTTTACTAGAATGATAGAGTCATAGAGTCATACAGCACGGATAGAGGCCCTTCAGCCCATCGTGTCCGTGCCGGCCATCAAGCCCTGTCTAATCTAATCCCATATTCCAGCATTTGGTCCGTAGCCTTGTATGTTATGGCATTTCAAGTGCTCATCCAAATGCTTCTTCAATGTTGTGAGGGTTCCTGCCTCCACAACCCTTTCAGGCAGTGAGTTCCAGACTCCAACCACCCTCTGGGTGAAAAAGTTCCTCCTCAAATCCCCTCTAAACCTCCCGCCCTTTACCTTGAATCTATGCCCCCTAGTTATTGACCCTTCTACTAAGGGAAAAAGCTCCTCAGTATCCATCCTATCTATGCCCCTCATAATTTTGTACACCTCAATCATGTCCCCCCTCAGCCTCCTCTGCTCCAAGGAAAACAAACCCAATCTGCCCAGTCTTTCTTCATAGCTGAAGCGCTCCAGCCCTGGTAACATCCTGGTGAATCTCCTCTGCACCCTCTCCAAAGCGATCACATCCTTCCTGTAGTGTGGCGGCCAGAACTGCACACAGTATTCCAGCTGTGGCCTAACCAATGCTTTATACAGCTCCATCATAACCTCCTTGCTCTTATATTCTATGCCTCGGCTAATGAAGGCAAGTATCCCATATGCCTTTTTTACCACCTTATCCACCTGTTCCGCCGCCTTCAGGGATCTGCGTACTTGCACACCCAGATCCCTCTGCACCTCCGTCTTGCCTAGGGTCTTACCATTCATTGTGTATTCCCTTGCCTTGTTAGTCCCCCCAAAGTGCATCACCTCGCACTTTTCCGGGTTAAATTCCATTTGCCACTGTTCCGCCCATCTGACCAACCCATCTATATCGTCTATACCTGGACTCCAAGGGTTAAATTACAGGGAGAGATTACACAAATTAGTGTTGTATTATTCCCTGGAATTTAGAAGGTTATGGGGTGATTTGATTGAAATTTACAAGATATTAAGGGAAACTGATAGGGTAGTTAGAGAGAAAATATCTGTTGGTTGAGGAGTCTAGGGGACATAGCCTAAAAATCCAAGCCAGGCCTTTCAGGAGTGAGGTTAGGAAACACGCCCACGTGTAAAGGTGTTAGAAATCTGGAACTCGCTTCTGCAAACAGCAATTGATGCTAGGTCGATTGTCAATTTAAATCTGACAGTGATAGATTTTTGTTAACCAAAAGGGATCTGGGGCTAAAGGCGGGTACAGGAAACTCTCGATTCACCGGCACCTAAATAACCGGAAATCTCTGTTAACCGGCAAAATTCAGGAGTAGCTTCAGGTAAGTTTTACTTCATATTAGTGGCCGTTCCTGGATCTGTGGCCGTGTAACTGGGGCTCCTGCACCTGTTGCCATGCAACAGGGACGCCTGGATCTTGTGGCCGGGGTTCCTGCACCTGTTGCCATGCAACAGGGACGCCTGGATCTGTGGCCGTGTACGGGGCACTTGTACCTTTTACTATACCTCTCTGTAATCCGGACTTTTTGATAAACCTAAAAAAGAGTTTCCTGTATATGGGGTTCGGTCACAGATCAGCCATGATCTCAATGAATGGCGGAACAGGCTCAAGGGGCTCAATGGCCTACTCCTGTTCCTATGGTGAATTTCACAATCGAGTCAGAGAACAATCCCAATTTATAAAAATACTGCAAACTTAGAATTATGCAGTCAGAGTCTTAGGATCCAACCCCAGCATCACCTGAAGGTCAGAGTCCAGATGCCCAGTATTCCTCACCGCTAGATCCTACATTACAACAGTGACTACATTTTGAAAGTAAACATCCTGAGGTCGTGAACGGTGCTATAGAAATGCAAGTCTTTCCTTTACACAGTTAATGCTAGGAAAAGGGGAGAACGGAAAAACTAGTAGAGCGTCTCTCCGCAGCCTACTTGACATATTTGCCAGATCAATATTTCTCAGATTAGACAGTAAATAAACTATTCATAGAATCATATGGCACCGAAGGAGGCCATTCAGCCTATTGTGCCTGGGCCGGAATCTGGATTATGAGGCCAGGCCTCTGGTTTACTGGTCCAGTAACTTAACCACTACCACTCAGTTCTTCTCTCACATTCTACTGAATAAGCAAGCTAATAATTTCAGGTAGAGTTGTTTTGCAGGTTGGTGTTTAGCAGTGTTAATGCAAAGATGGCAGTGCAATAGCTTTTATCATTTGGCTGTCTAGACATCTAGCTTTTCTACTTCACAACCTAAAATAACCTCCTTACTTGCTCCACAAACAGCAATGCTAATCATGTAACTACCTCTGAATGCACTTCAAAGCCAACCAAACATATGTTTCATACTTAGATAAATCATGCAAAGACCATTGCAATATAATGTTGACACAGAAAGCTCTTTACCTATTGTATTGTGATCTGAAGATTACATTTGACAGGCAGATACTTTTGGGCAGGCACAGCAAAGAACAGATATTGTAAAGTGTTGGCACATGCAGCTGTTGATGCAAGTGTCTGACATCTAAAATTCACCAATTATTTCATTTGTCAACTCAGGTCATGCAATTTCCAACAGATTTTGACTTGCAGGGATTGAAGCAATGATGACACTAATTGTTAGTGGCCTTCAAAGAAAGTGATTCAAAACTTGGGGCGGGTAGGTATACTCTACCTGGCCCACTTCCCTTAGTGTGAAAATGTTGGACACTGCCCAACTGTCACACTGCCCAACTGTCAAAAGAACAGATTGCCCCTCCCTTCAACCAAAGCAAAGGTTAATCCATAGCCAGATACTGATGTCATACTCAAGAACCTCTATTCGCCTGGTTGGAAATGTTTAAGAATTGAGTTGCAAAACCAACTCCTCTCGAAGTAATTCAACCATTTCAAAAAACAGTTCCTTACTAAAATGCTGCCTCTGCCTCTCCTGCAGGTGCTAACTCACAATGGGACACAGGTGCTGGTACCGCACCCAGGTTGTTGCTAGACACTGAGTGCCAGCTATTTGACCACACAAGTCACCACATCCACACATTGGAGCACATCTCATTGGATAACTGTCAGCAATGCATCCTGCTTCAGGGCACTGCAAAGATTGCCACAGATAGATTAATACTTTATTATAAACATATAAAACTTTAGTAATGTACAGTATAAAAAGGGTAGTACTGTACTCTCAACAATGAGGGTCAGATGAAGTATGGCATTGGACAGATGTTAAATGTGAATAAAGAATTTTTAAAAAGTGTTCCTGTTTTCTGGCATCATATCAAAGAGAGGTATTTGACTTCCAAACTCTATTTAGCCCCACAATTGCAAATACACAGACCCAAAGACTTAGTAACACTTCTGCTGAGACCATTGCTTATGCAAACATGTAGAGGTAATGTTTCTGTTAAAAAGTAACAAGTACATTTCGAGTTGTTCCAAGATAGGACGAAGGTATTACTCCTCTTAAATTGTCATGTCAAAACACAAACATTACACGCTCTAGTCAGATTGAGATTAAGGAGCAAACCATGCCTTTTCGCTTCTGGTTTGCAAAATGAAGATTCCTGCAGCAAATGGTTCCTTAAAATTCAACAGAACTTCCAGCCAACATTCTGGCACTCGGGTTACAATCTACTTGTGTGACTCAGCCTTACCTGCAGAGGAGTTACAGGTGAAGTAACAGCTGCCACAAGACACCAATAACAAAAAAAAACAGCAAAACTCGACCTTAATGTTAACTGCATCCCATATTGAAACTAGATGAGTAAGGTTTTAAAACGATAAATCAACCTGGAATATATGTAAAGTCCAAACTTTTATAAAAGAGGAAAATGGACAGAAGGTCCAAGCCTTTGTAAAAAACGAGGAAAATGGACAGAAAGTCCAAACCTTTATAAAGAGGAAAATGGACAGAAAGTCCAAGCCTTTGTAAAAAACGAGGAAAATGGACAAAGTCCAAACCTTTGTAAAAAACGAGGAAAATGGACAGAAAGTCCAAACCTTTGTAAAAAACGAGGAAAAATGGACAGAAAGTCCAAACCTTTATAAAGAGGAAAGCTGCGTGCCAGGGTGGTTTAAATGCCAGTGAACTGACGGGCACAGAGAGGAGAGAGGCGGGTGTCGGTCGGTCTGTCCCCACAATTGCCGCCACGGGCTCGCTCTTACCTCGGAGAAGTTGAACGCCAAGGGGATCGTGCCTGCCACGTAACAGCCGACCAGCATGGCCAGAGAGAGCAGGCTGATGGTGCTGAGATCGTCCATTCTGCCCCTGTCCCTGCGGCCGGAGAGAGGGGACTGGGAGCGGGGAGGGTCAGAGAACGGGAGGAGGAGACGAGGCTGCTCAGTAACCCAAGGACCGAGTTTCACTGAGGGACTGTCACAACTCTATTGCTGTGATGATTATTTTACTGGCTCGCCGATTGGGACTCGGCCCGAGTCAGACCCGCGCGGCGCGGCCATTGCAGCGGCCCCTGACTGACCGAGCATCAACTTCCGGCCCGCCTCCTCACTTCCGGCCCAACCGCCACACACACCACCTCTTGTTACTTTTCTTCAAATAAAATTAAAACTCGGTTTACACCCCCCCACCTAAAAGTAGATGTTTCTGCTTTACTCTTCGAGGTCATTACATGAGCATTTATTGAGGCGTTAAAAAAAACTTCTTCTTTGCCCCTCACAAAGATGGCGGCCACGGCACGCATTTGGAGAATAACAGAAAAAGGGAGAGAGGGGCGTGTATGTGTGCATGAGAAGCATCCCATGTCAGGATTTCGGGCGCCAATCGTCATCCGAGGGACTGCTTAAGAAAGAAGGTGTTAATATAGTGAAACTGGAAGCGTACGACTCTGAGCTGGAATGTTTTTTTAAGGAACAGGTTTTTATAAATGCCCCGCACAAAGATGGCGGCGGGGGTGAGGGGCATTCAGTCCAGTGAGGGGCACTTCAGTCCAGTGGTGGCTCAAGAGTGGGTTAGAGCTTCGAAATGGTGAGAGGCCTGAGGGAAGTAATTTGAGGGGCTGATAAAGTCTGGGACTGGTTCACTTTAAATTGGAGAGCGTCAGTTTGTTGAAATATATCTATATTATATTATGTGTAAGGACAAAGGATAATGTATTGTGTGGGGCGACTGAATAAGGCTTTGCGGCCTATAGGCTCAGTTGGAGGCAAGTCCAGCTCTTCACGACTCAACTCATGGAGAAGTTGTCAGTCAACAGTAGAGAAATATTTAGAAGTAGGATTTATGCTTTTTAAAACAAAAACTGCATAATATAAACATACTAGGTGGAGTTTGCTGTTCTGAATGAGATAGTATATAAAATAAAATAAAATGAATTGAATTTACTATGTTGGTGTAACATTCACAGCAAATCCAGCAAAAATAACTTTTTTATATATTAATGCATTTATATGCTTGGAGACAAAAAATATCCTTTTTATAATAGTTAAAACCAATATTTGGTGGGTTTGTAGGAATGTCTAGTTCCTATCCAAAAGACAGGTCCACTCAGGCGATCAAATAAACGAGGTTTAATGAAAACTAACAGAGTTTAACGGATAATTACAGGAGAACATCGAATATAGGTCTAGTCAGTTCGGAGGCTCCACGAGGACTGCTTGGGCGGTCCCGTGGCTGACGTCATCACGTTTTTCCCGCCGGTGGGGGATCACGTGATGAACGGCATGACGTCATCGCGTTTACCCGCGCTATTAAAGTGATTGCGCTCTGTACATGTAAACAGTGAAAACAGAGATACAGACTCAGGCTGTAGCTAACATATTATTAAAAGGAATTATATACAATTGATCGGAGTCCCTTAGTGGCTCCGCCACATGCGCCCCCCCCAGAATTGTCTTTTAACAGCAAAAGTAAAACGGCGAGGAGGCCTGACAAGCCTGTCAGATCGACTTCTGTAGCCTTGAAGTGGAAGCTGATGGACAGCGGGCGAGCTGGCGGGCGGTTGCGTTTGATCTGGCACGGCGACTGTGGGCGGTCGACCACGTTTCGGCGGTTGTGTAATCTCGACTGGGCGGTCAAGGTCCAAGTGAGCCGGCTTCAACCGGTCAACCGAAATGTGGTCCGGTTTACCTCCGATATCGACCGAAAAAGTTTTGTCTCCCGGCTCTATCACGCGGAAAGGACCAGTGTAAGGGGGTTTGAGCGGATCCCGATGAGCGTCGTGGCGGATAAACACATAGTTCTTCAGCTCAGCTGGGACGTGGGAGCTCTGCAAGCCGTGATGCGACGTAGGTACTGGAGCGAAACTTCTGGCTGCCTCCGGGTGGCTGATGAGCTGCTGGGATGCGGACCATGGCTCTGTTGCAGTCGGAAGAAAATCCCCTGGTACGCGTAGCGGCTGGCCAAATACGAGCTCCGCCGAGGACGATTGAAGATCTTCTTCAGGTGCCGTACGAAGACCCAAAAGGACCCATGGAAGCCTGTCCACCCAGCCCGCGCCTTGAAGGCTAACTCGCAGTGCGGCTTTGAGCGACCTGTGGAATCGCTCGCACAGGCCGTTCGCCTGTGGATGGTAGGCAGTGGTGCGATGTAGCTTGATGCCAAGCCCCTGAGCCACAGCGTTCCAGAGCTCAGAAGAAAACTGCGGCCCACGATCAGACGAGCTGTCCGCCGGTACCCCGAAACGGGCAACCCAAGCGGAGATGAATGCCCTGGCGACGTCTGCGGAAGTGGTGGATGACAAAGGAACCGCCTCAGGCCATCTAGTGGTGCGGTCCACCATTGTAAGAAGATGAGTAAACCCGTGCGAAGGCGGAAGTGGCCCCACCAGGTCCACATGCACATGATCAAACCTATGTTCCAGAACAGCGAACGTGGCCAATGGAGCCTTGACGTGACGCTGCACCATGGCCTTTTGGCAGACCACGCAGGTGTTGGCTCAGTCGCGGACATCCATGTGCATGCCCCACCACACGAATTTGGACGACATCAGCCGTTGCGAGGCCTTCATGCCAGGGTGCGACAACCCGTGTATGACGTCAAAAACTTTTCGACGCCAGGCGACCGGCACGGTAGGGCGAGGATCTCTCACGGAGACGTCGCAGAGTAGCGTAGTGCCCGCGGCATGGAATTTGACGTCGGCCGCTTGGAGGCTAGAGGGGTTGGCTCTGTAAGATTGGACTTCCGGATCCGGGGCTTGATCTGCAGCCATGAGGGCATAGTCGATGCCGAGCTGGACTGCATGAACGGTCGCACGGGAGAGGCAATCCGCCACCAGGTTGTCTTTACCGGACACATGCTGAATGTCAGTGGTGAATTCTGAAATAAACGTCAACTGACGTCGTTGCCGAGCTGACCATGGTTTGGCAGTCTTGGCCATAGTGAACGTTAGTGGCTTATGATCCACAAAAGCCGTGAACGGACGGCCCTCTAGCAAGAACCGGAAATGGCGGATGGCCAGAAAAAGGGCCAGCAACTCCCGGTCGAACGTGCTGTACTTCCGTTCGTTTCACCGTAGTTGACGGCTGAAAAGCGCCAGCGGTTGCCACGTCTCATTCACCCACTGTTCCTGCACTGCGCCGATGGCGTAGTCTGACGCGTCAGTGGTAAGGGCGATGGTGGCACCTGGCAGCGGGTGCGCCAGCATGGTTGCGTTGGCTAAGGCGCCTTTTGTGTCGACGAACGCCCGGTCCACGTCGACCGTCCAGCTAATCGGATCCTTGCCGGACTTGCCCTTGAGGGCCTTGTACAGTGGCTGCATGAGCAGCGCTGCATTAGGGATGAACCGGTGATAAAAATTTACCATACCGAGGAACTCCTGCAGGGCCTTGACAGTCTGCGGGCGCAGGAAAGAAGTAACTGCCTCCACCTTCATTTGCAGGGGAATTGCGCCGTCCGAGGTGATGCAATGGCCTAAGAAATCAATCTGCTGCAGGCCGAACTGGCACTTGGCCGGGTTGATGATCAAGCCATGTTGACTGAGGCGTCTAAAGAGGGTACGTAGATGGCAGATGTGCTCCTCTTTATTAGGGCTGACGATGAGGATGTCGTCGAGGTAGACGAATAGAAACTTGAGGTCCCGAAGCACGGAGTCCATCAAGTGCTGGAAAGCCTGTGCAGCGTTCTTCAATCCAAACGGCATCCACAGAAATTCAAACAGGCCGAATGAGGTGATGACTGCTGTTTTCGGGACGTCTTGTGGGTGCACGGGGACCTGGTGGTAGCCACGGACAAGGACGACTTTTGAAAAAATGGTATTTCCCGCCAAATGGGCAGAGAAATCCTGAATATGAGGGATCGGGTACCAATCAGGAGTAGTGGCGTCGGTAGTCGCCGCAAGGCCGCCATCCGCCGCCAGGCTTCGGAACAATGTGGAGAGGCGAAGACCAGGGACTATTCGACCGGCGAATAATCCCTAGCCGCTCCATCGTGTCGAACTCCGCTTTCGCAGCCGCGACCTTGCCAGGTTCGAGGCGCCGGGCCCGTGCGTAGACCGGGGAGCCAGTAGTAGTGATGTGATGTTCGACACCATGTTTCGTGGCCGTGGAAGAGAAAGTGGGTCTGGTCAGGCCTGGGAAATCTCCAAGGAGGCGAGTGAAGTCATCCGGAGGTGGGAACGCACAGGAGACAGTGCGTGACACGGCATTACCGCGGTGTCACGCACTGAGTAAAAAGTGGCCCCGCTATTAGCCGCCTCGAGGGAGAGGCCGTGTCCCCCGGCTTGTATATCAAGATTTGACACAGTTAGGATGCTACAATGCGCCCCGGTGTTGCAGAGGAAACGTCGACCAGATAGGGAGTCGGTGATGAAGAGGAGTTTTCCCGAATGACCGATTGCCATCGCAGCTGTGGGGCGCTCGTTATAACCGGTCCTCTTTCGACAGGGTTGCTGTTTTTTTTTTTGAGCGAAAAGCTGCAGGGAGGGCGGCAGCATCTTGCTTTCACGCCAAAACGGGCGTGGTAGAAGCACAACCCTGCAGGTTGAGGGGCTGGAGCAGCGTCTGTGGGGGATGGCCGCCTCGTGGCAGCACAGTACTGCTGTGTCACCGCGAAGATCTTGTCCGCTTCGGCAGCAAGCTCTGTGCAGTCTGTGACTTCCGACCTGGCTAGGGCAGCCTGAACTTGCTCCAGTAGCTGGCTGAGGAATAGCTCCCTGAAGAGGAAGCATTCCGGTTCGGAGCCCAGAAGCGTGAACATTTGGCTCATGAGCTCGGACGGCTTGGAGCCCCCGAGGCCGGGCATAGCGAGCAGCCGGCGGGCGCGCTCCGACTTCGTCAACCCGAAGACCTGTAACAACCGCACCTTTATCGTTTCATACTTGCGATCTTCTGGTGGATTACCAAGCAGGCTGACGATCCACGAGGCTGTGGCGCTGTCGAAGGCGGAGACCGCGTAATAGTAACGGGTCTGATCCGCAACGATGTTCCTGATTGCGAACTGGGCTTCAGCCTGGATGAACCACGCGGCTGGCTGTTGCTCCCAGAACTGTGGTAGCTTCAAAGCAACGGCGTTCGTTTCCATGTTCAGTAACTTCTGCGAAAACCGTTCGCAAAAGTCGGGGTCACCAACGTAGGAATGTCTAGTTCCTATCCAAAAGACTGAGGTCCACTCAGGCGATCAAATAAATGAGGTTTAATGAAAAGTAACAGAGTTTAATGGATAATTACAGGAGAACATCGAATATAGGTCTAGTCAGTTCTGAGGCTCCACGAGGACTGCTTGGGCGGTCCCGTGGCTGACGTCATCACGTTTTTCGCGGCGGTGGGGGATCACGTGATGAACGGAGTGACATCATCGCGTTTACCCGCGCTATTAAAGTGATCGCGCTCTGTACATGTAAACAGTGAAAACAAAGATACAGACTCAGGCTGTAGCTAACATATTATTAAAGGGAATTATATACAATTGATCAGAGTCCCTTAGTGGCTCCGCCACAGGTTCATTGAAAATGGCTTTTCATTCAATTAACCAGTGGTACTGTAATATGAAGCGTGCATTTGTAAATCCTGCTTTTTAAAAAAAAAAAGTTGATATGAAAAGTTAACTTATGGTGTAAGTTGTTTCTTTGCAAAATAAACTGGGGAAAAAGCTAGCTTGTGTTTTTGAGGTAATTCAAGCAGTATGGAACAAGGTAGATGAGGGCCTAAGCTTTCTGAAAGCATCGCTTCTGATAACCTATGTTCAGTGTGCAGCGTCTGGTCACAAAGAGCAAGTCTGATTGCAAATCTGTTTGGAAAAAATTAAGATGCGTTTATTTTGAGGAATGATATTGAATTTCTAAATCCGAATAAGTAAGTGCCTGTCAACAACTTGTATTTATGTAGCGCCTTTAACGTCATTTAAAAAAAAAAGTCCTGTGACAAAATTTGAAACAGAGCCACATGAGGCATTTGAAGAAGAGGTAGGTTTTAAGGAGTGTCTTAAAGGAGCAGAGAGGATTAGGGAGGGAATTCCAGAGTTGGAGGCCCAGACAGCTGAAGGCATGGCAGCCAATGGTGGAGTAATGAAAATCGGGAATGCGCAAGAGGTTAGAATCTGAGGAGTGCTGAGATCTCAATGTTGTAGTGCTGGAAGAGGTTACAGAGAGAGTGTGTGTCACATTCAATGATTGAGACTTTACAGGGCTGAGAATTGTGCTCTAGCATAAGTTACTGGCTAGCAGTGGCAACGGACCCAGAGGGAAATCAGAGAAGATTGTACCGGAGAAAATTAAAATGATTATTGAAGTAATTCAGCAGTGGTAAGAAAACATTGTGTACACTTACTATAGCCCATCGATAGTGCTGGTGGACTCTGATGTTAATAATTTATGCACTTACTAAATCACATTATTTTATCTATTGCAGGCTGTAAACGTACAGGTGAATGTGCTATTGATGCTTCCAAAATGTCACTGAAACTAGCACGGAACTATCACATGCATCTAGGAACCCATCCTAAAAATGCAAGAAATCCTGGACAGTTCCCTTATGCAGACTATTGTGTAACTAAAATAAATTCTGAACTAGCTACCCCAAATTGTGTAATCTTTAAACATTAGGATTTTTATTACCTGAAACTACTTCAACTTTATTTTGTTGTATTAGATTTAAAATGTATTATTACATTGTAGTATTAAGCCAGTTTCTTTCTGTTCCATCCTTGTGCTAAATTGTAGTTATTTCAGTTTTCAGCGTATACATATTTACATAGATACAGATATACAGACAAAGACCATTTAAGATGACAAATGTCCTTGCAGACAAATATATGGCCCATGCTGTTGAATCATGTCTACTAACCCAGCTACCGAGGGGCCTACGGGCTTTGCGTGCGAGTGATGACGATGCTCAGTTGATGAGTATATTCAAGACTGAGCTTGCTAGATTTTTAGGCACTAAGAGAATCACCAAGAGGTAGGGGGATAGGGCGGGAAAGTGGAGTTGATGTGGAAGTTTCAGCCATGATCTGATTAAATGGCGGAGCAGGCTCGAGGGGCCAAATGGCCTACTCCTCCCTCCTATTTCTTACATTCTTAATTCATTGTCTCGGCCTGACCTTCTCAGAAAACTCTTTCCCAATCACAGGTTTGCATGCTGCATCTGATCTAGCTTTGTTTCGGCGTATGGGGTCTGCTGTACTTGCACCTTCTTCAAACTGAATAACAGTACGGGCAATCGGCTAGTTCTCATCAGAACAGGAGGAGGCCATTCAGCCCCTTGAGCCTGTTCCGCCATTCAATTAGACCATGGCTGATCTGTAGCTCAACTCCATATCCCTTTACCTAGCATAAATGTGTCAATCTCAGTCTTGAAAACTCCAGTTGACCCAGCAACACAGCCTTTTGGGAGAGTGAGTTTGAGATTTTCACTACCCTTTGTGTGAAGAAGTGCTTCCTGAATGTCTTAGCTCGGATTTTAAGATTGTGCCCCTTGTTCTGGATTCTCCCACCAGAGGAAATAGCTTCTCTCTCTCTACCCTATCAAATCTTTTCAGTATTTTAAGCACCTCAATTAGATCACCCTCAATCTTCTATACTCAAAGGAATACAAGCTTAGTCTGTGCAATCTGCCTTCATAATTTAACCCCTTAACCCTGGTATCATTCTGCTGAATCTGCACTGCACCCCCTCCAAGGCCAATATATCATTCTGACCAAGGCTCTAAAATTTCCACAATATACCCAAACTAATGGATTTTTATTTTCTTTCTTTGTATCATAGAAACATAGAAAAATAGGAGCAGGAGTAGGCGCTTCGAGCCTGCTCCGCCATTCAATATGATCATGTATATATCTATCTCAGTACCATATTCCCGCTCTCTCCCCATACCCCTTGATGCCTTTTGTGTCTAGAAATCCATCTCCTTAAATATATTCAGTGACTTGGCCTCCACAGCCTTCTGTGGTAGAGAATTCCACAGGTTCACCACCCTCTGAGTGAAGAAATTTCTCCTCATCTCAGTCCTAAATGTCCTCCCCCGTATCCTGAGATTGTGACCCCTCGTTCTAGACCCCCCAGCCAGGGGAAACATCCTCCCTGCATCAAGTCTGTCTAGCCCTGTCAGAATTTTATACGTTGCAATGAGATCCCCTCTCATTCTTCTAAACTCTAGTGAATACAGGCCTAGTCGACCCAATCTCTCCTCATACGATATTCCTGCCATCCCAGGAATCAGTCTGGTGAACCTTCGCTGCACTCCCTCTATGGCAAGTATATCCTTTCTTGGGTAAGGAGACCAAAACTGCACACAGTACTCCAGGTGTGGTCTCACCAAGGCCCTGTACAACTGTAGTAAGACATCCTTGCTCCTGTACTCCAATCCTCTTGCAATGAAGGCCAACATACCATTTGCCTTCCTAACTGCTTGCTGCACTTGCATGTTTGCTTTCAGTGACTGGTGTACAAGGACACACAGGTCCATTTGTACATCAGCATTTCCCAATCTATCACCATTTAAATAATACTCTGCCTTTTTGTTTTTTCTACCGAAGTGGATAACTTCACATTTATCCACATTATACTGCATCTACCATGTATTTTCCCACTCACTCAACTTGTCTAAATCGCCTTGAAGCCTCTTTGCATCCTCCTCATAACTCACAATCCCACCTAGTTTCGTGTCGTCAGCAAACTTGGAAATATTACATTTGGTTCCCTCATCCAAATCATTGATATATATTGTGAATAGCTGGGGCCCAAGCACTGATCCCTATGGTACCCCACTAGTCATCGCCTGCCACCCTGAAAAAGACCCATTTATTCCTAATCTCTGTTTCCTGTCTGTTAACCAATTTTCAATCCATGCCAGCATATTGCCCCCAATCCCATGTGCTTTAATTTTGCACACTAACCTCTTATGTGGGACTTTATCAAAGGTCTTCTGAAAATCCAAATACACCACATCCACTGGTTCTCCCTTATCTATTCTACCAGTTACATCCTCAAAAAATTCCAGTAGGTTTGTCAAACACGATTTCCTTTTCATAAATCCATGTTGACTTTGTCTAATCCCGTTGATATTTTCTAAGTGTCCTGTTATCACATCCTTTATAATAGATTCTAGCATTTTCCCTACTACTGATGTTAGGCTAACCGGTAGTTCCCTGTTTTCTGTCTCCTTTTTTAAATAGTGGGGTTACATTTGCCACCTTCCAATCTGCAGGAACTGTTCCATAATCTTTAGAATTTTGGAAGATGACAACCAATGCATCCACTATTTCCATGGCTACCTCTCTTAGTATTCTGGGATACAGATTATCAGGCTCTGGGGATTTATCAGCTTTCAGTCCCATTAATTTCTCCAGCACTTTTTTTTACTACTAATTTCCTTTAATTCTTCCTTCTCATTAGACCTTTGGTTCCCTAGCATTTCTGGGAAGTTATTTGTGTTTTCTTCCGTGAAGACCGAACCAAAGTATTTGTTTAATTGCTCTGCCACTTCCTTGTTCTATATTATAAATTCTCCCATTTCTGACTGTAAGGGACATACATTTGTCTTCACTAATCTTTTTCTTTTTACATACTTGTAGAAGCTTTTACAGTCCGCTTTTATGTTCCTTGCAAGTTTACTCTCGTACTGTATTTTTCCCCTCCTAATCAATCTCTCGGTCCTTTTTTGCTGAACTCTATTCTGCTCCCAATCCTCAGGCTTGCTAATTTTTTGGGCAACTTTGTATGACTCCTCTTTGGATCTAATACTATCCTTAATTTCTTTTGTTAGCCATGGTTGGGCTGCTTTTCCTTTTGCGTTTTTGCGCCAGAAAGGAATGTATAACTTGCAATTCATGCATTCGTTCCTTAAATGTTAGCCATTGTTTATCCACCATCATGCCTTTTAATGAAGCTCCCCAATCTATCATAGCCAACTCACTCCTCATACCTTCGTAGTTTCCTTTGTTTAGATTTAGGACCCTAGTTTCAGATTGGACTTCTTCACTTTCCATTTTAATGAAGAATTCTATCATGTTAAGGTCACTCTTCCCTAACAGACCCCGCACAACAAGATTATTAATTAATCCCTTCTCGTTGCACAATACCCAATCTAGGATAGCCTGTTCCCTAGTTGGCTCCTCAATGTATTGGTCTAAAAATCCATCTCGTACACACTCCAGGAATTCATCCTCCACAGTATTGCTAATTTGGTTTGGCCAGTCTATATGTAGATTAAAGTCTCCCATGATTACTGTAGTACCCTTGTTACATGCATCTCTAATTTCCTGTTTGATGCCATCCCCTACATTACCACTACTGTTTGGAGGCCTATAGACAACTCCCACCAATGTTTTCTGCCCCTTGGTGCTTCATGGCTCCACCCAGACTGATTCTACATCTTGATTTTCTGAGCCAATATCCTTTCTCACTTGCTCTGATTTCATCCTTTACTAACAACGCCATCCCACCTCCTTTTCCTTTTTGCCTGTCCTTCCTAAATATCGAATATCCTTGGATATTCAGCTCCCAGCCTTGGTCACCCTGCAGCCATGTCTCCGTAATCGCAATTATATCGTATCCGTTTACATCTATTTGCGCTGTTAATTCATCTACCTTATTACGTTTGCTTCGTGCATTCGGATACAGTGCCTATAGATTTGTCTTTTTAACATTTTTAGACATCTTAACATTTTTTTGTATTATGGCCCTATTTGTCTTATTACCATTTTCTCTTACCCGGACCCTATTTGTTGGTGCACTCCTTTGTTTGTACGCTCTGTCCCTTCCTGACACAATCTGGTTATCCTTACCCCAGTCACTCTTCTGCACTGTTTCCTTGTCCTATCCTTTGTGAAGAGCACTTGCTCTTCTATGATTTAATTTATCTCCCGAGGCTGCGGAGGGGCTTTATGTCCTCGGCTTTACTCATTTTGCCATTCTTCTTGTTGCTGTTCCCTTTTTGAGGCTTTCTAATGTCGAAGCACTGCTTCTGGGACCCTTACCTGACTCAGATCAGCTGCTGGTGTTTCCATCTCTCTGCTGAGAGCTTGAAAGATCTGAAGTGTTGACCCACCCAGATAAATAAATAAATCCAGTAAGGAATTCAGGAGAAACTTCTTCATCCAGAGAGTGGTTAGAATGTGGAACTCGCTATCACAGGCACTGGTTGAGGTGAATCGCATGGATGCATTTAAAGAAAAGCTGGATTAACACATGAGGGAGAAAGGAATAGAAGGATATGCTGATGGGGCTTATTGAAAAGAGATGGGAGGAGGCTCATGTGGAGCAAGCTGTTGGGCCGAATGGCCTGTTTCTGTGCAGTAAACTCGATGTAAATATGTAAACTATTAATCAGAAGCTGGTATTTGAGCAGTGGGATAGAAATGGGCTGTAAAGCGAGTGGCGAAATCCGGGCAAATTGTGCTGCAGTTAGGTCCATTAGTTTATCTTGTTCATGGACTTGCTATTATCTGGTCAATTTAACATGAAAAGTCAGTTGAATATGGATGAGCTCTTTTTACAAATGTCAAACTGACCATTTAGTTTGAGCATTATTTAGAATTGGCTGATGTAATCTACAGTATTCAGGGTATTGCTTCGTGTGCATGTGTGTAATCTTTCCTCCTCTCTGGGCCATGGTGATCCTGTGCTTTTAATGTTAAAGTTCCATGTGCGAGGCTATGTATCTGTATACACTGGAGTAGCAAGCTCAACAGGCTAAAGCTTAGATTGCTAGCAGCTCCAGGAAATGGTGTGCTGTGGATCAAATGGTACAGCAGTGCCGCCCAGATGTCAGGATTGGTTTTAATGATATGCTAATAATGCTTCACAAATTAAAAAAAGCTTAACGCCTGTCTTACTTCATAGAAACATAGAAGATAGGAGCAGGAGTAGGCCATTCGGCCCCTCGAGCCTGCTCCACCATTCAATGCGATCATGGCTGATCATCCAAATTCAGTACCATGTCCCTGCTTTCTCCCCATATTTTCTCTTCCCTATTCTTTCCTATCTTTAACTTACTTACATTTTACAGAAGAGTACTTTTGACGCAACACTGTTTTAGACACAACCTGAGAGCTGCAGTTCAACAGGTTACTTGCAGCAACTTGGCTGTGTAACTTCTGGTCACTTGTATGTTTTAACTGTAATTCATCCTCTGAGCTCTTTAATACTGTACATTGCCACTGGATTTTCAACTGATCTTTACATAAACTTCTCTTTCCCAAATTTTGATTTCTTTTAACAGATTGTAATTGAAGGCATGATTTTAACTTGTGTGTCCCTCAAGTAATTCACCTGTGATGGAGATTCAATTTTGAAAATGCTGTATTAAGATTCACAACAGTTCTGTTTTATTGTACTTCCAGCATACTCCGCTTTCTATTTCTTCAGATCAAGATGGGTTCACAAAATTGTAGCTGCCTTCTCGGCCATTCCTGTTTCTCTTTTCCTGCCCTGTAATTCCACCTCTCCCTTACAGCCCTCACCCACCCAAAAGCTTGTCTTTCTTTGCATTCCTTACCGATCTTTCTGTGCCTCTCGAGTGTAAACTAGCAGATCCCGGAATACCATTGTGTGCAAGTGAGAGTTTTATTAACTTGTTAAAAGTGGTAACTGGATGTAATGTAGCTTTTTGGTGCAGTAATGGGTCCATCAAAGTGAGCTACTGCTGGGGTTTAAATGTGTGGTAGCTCAGCGCCTGGATTGTGGAATAAGAATGTATACACTGGCACTTTTGCACTGCTGATCCAGTCCCTTCCTGGTAGGCAAACCACCAGCGCCTGCTAAAAAGATGCACAAGGGCAGTTTAAGCTGCGATCCAGTGACAGCAGTTCCACAGTGTATTGAGTCCAAATTGCCCTGTTCATACTGTGAGCGGGTTTCCAAACTCTGGCAACATGAAACAACTGAACATGGGTGAGGTTCTTTCAGGCCACGGATCTCATGATGGAAGGAGGAGGGCACAGAGTAATTGATTTATGGACTAGTAATCTGGCAGGTACAAGCCAGCTGAATGCTCAGACTAGCAGCACTGTGTCTGGCAACAGCGCCATGACCAGCAGTCTGGTCATGGCGCTAGTGCCACCTTTATTTACACTGGCACTACTGTCGGAGGCAAGGCGTGGAACTCGTGCCACCTTATTTACAGTGTGGCACTACTGTCGGAGGTAAGCCGTGGCGCTAGTGCCACCTTATTTACAGTGAGACACTACTGTCGGAGGTAAGCCATGGCGCTAGTGCCATCTTTATTTACACTGGCACTGTCGGAGGCAAGCCGTGGAACGCGTGCCACCTTATTTACAGTGTGACACTACTGTCGGTGGTAAGCCTTGGCGCTAGTGCCAGCTTATTTACACTGATACTACTGTCGGAGGTAAGCTGTGGCGCTAGTGCCACATTATTTACACTGGCACTACTGTTGGAGGTAAGCCGTGGCGCTAGTGCCACCTTATTTACAGTGTGGCATTACTGTCGGAGGTAAGCCGTGGCGCTAGTGCCACCTTATTTACTCTGGCACTACTGTCGGAGGTAAGCTGTGGCATTAGTGCCACCTTATTTACAATGTGACACTACTGTCGGAAGTAAGCTGTGGCACTAGTGCCACCTTATTTATAGTGTGGCACTACTGGCGAAGAGGAGCTTGCCTCCACCACCATTGCAACAATATAAATGCAGTAACAATGGTTTTCTCAGAAGTTGGGTTGTCTGTTTATCCTCTGGAATTGGGAAATAGTGAATCCGGCAATTGTTCCTGGGAGCTTGAAGAGAGCATGTGAAATATATAAACATCAGTGTTTTTGCATATGCAGTAACGAACAATGAATATTAACTAAAATGCAAAATCAGAAAACCTTGCATCGTAACTTTTGACGAGCCTTCAGCGGTTATAGAATTGTACAGCACAGAAAAGGCCATTTGGCCCATCGTGTCTGTGCCGGCGCTTTTTAAAAGAGCTATTCAATTAGTCCCACTCCATTGCTCTTTCCCCATAGCCTTGAAAATGTCTCCTTTTCAAGTATATATCCAATTCCCTATTGTAAGTTACTATTGAATCTGCTACCACCACCCTTTCAGCCAGTGCATTCAGATCATCATAACTTTTCAGTTACTTTGCAATTTTTAAGCTGTTTTTGCCTCGGAGGGGGCAGGAGGAAAGAGAGAACGTGGCGCAAAGGAGGGAGAAACTAACGAACATCTAACATGACTCCTTTCTCCTCAGTCACACACGATTTTTGCTAGTTCAGCCCACCAAAAGGCCAGAAGGGAGAATGTACGCTGACTGAGTCTGTAAATGAATGTATGGAAGGCGAGTCCCACTCCCTTGTTTTGTGTACATGCTTACAAGAAGTTGTAATCTAATAGTGCCTTTCAGGACATTTCAAAGCACTCACAGCTCCCTCGGTACTGCATTGAAGTGTCAGCATCGACCTTGTGTTCAAGTGTCTGGAGCAGGACTTGAACCTGACACAACCTTCTGACTCTGAGGCGAGAGTGCTCCCCACTGAGCCACAGCTGACACTGAAGGCGAAGCTGGTACTTCAACTTCTCTCTCTCATTTAGTGGGCGCCTCTTGCTGTGCCCTTCTCACACTCGCCTCCCGCAGTTAAACATTTAAACCGAGGTCCCGTCTGCCCTCTCAGTTGGACGAAAGAAATCCCACGGCACTATTCGAAAAACAGCAGGGGCACTCATTGGTGTCCTGGCCAATATTGATCTCAGGGGCATCTTGATCTCAATAGTATTTTTTAAATGTTGTATTAAAACAGATTGGACATTTCAAACTATTTAAAAATAGTTTACCGTACTTGCTTGTTTACAATATAATTGATGCCTCATCTAACTTTTCTCCTTAGTCAGATGATGAACTGGCAGATAATACTCTTAATGCTCTGAATTTGAATAGTGTCAGTTTATACCAATCAGCCCCATTGATTTGCCAGTCATTTAAACACTAAAATTGTTTCATAATTTGCATTTCTACCTGCTAAACTGGCCAAACCGCTTCTGCCAAATCAGCTGGTCAGCATTGAGAGCAGTGGTGTTGTACGTATTCAGGTGAATTGTGCAAAGTCTGAAATGCATGGTGACAGTGAGCTGTGTATCAGTGGTGATTAGTAGATTAGGGCTCATTACACAAGATTAGGGCTCCTGGGGTTGGGATAATATATTAGCATGGATTGAGGATTGGTTAACGGACAGAAAACAGAGAGTGGGAATTAACCGGTCATTTTCGGGTTGGCAGGCTGTAACTAGTGGTGTGCCACAAGGATTAGTGCTTCGGCCTCAGCTATTTACAATCTATATCAATGACTTGGATGAGGGGACCGAATGTAATATATCCAAGTTTGCTGACGATACAAAGCTAGGTGGGGAAGTAAGCTGTGAGGAGGACGCAAAGAGGCTGCAAAGAGATATAGTTAAGTGATTGGGCAAGAAGGTGGCAGATGGAGTATAATGTGGGGAAGTGTGAAATTATCCACTTTGGTAGGAAGAATGGAAAAACAGACTTTTTTAAAAGGTGGGAGACTAGTTAATGTTGGTGTTCAGAGGAATTTGGGGTCCTTGTACATGAATCACACAAAGTTAACATGCAGGTACAGCAAGCAATTAGGAAGACAAATGGTATGTTGGCCTTTATTGCAAGGGGTTGGAGTACAAGAGTAAGGAGGTCTTGCTACAATTATATCAGGCTTTGATGAAACCACACCTGGAGTACTGTGCACAGTTTTGGTGATCTTACTTAAACATAGAAACATAGAAGATAGGAGCAGGAGTAGGCCATTCGGCCCCTCGAGCCTGCTCCGCCATTCAATGCGATCATGGCTGATCATCCAAGTTCAGTACCCGGTCCCTGCTTTCACCCCATACCCCTTGATCCCTTTAGCCTTAAGAAATATATCCAACTCCTTCTTGAATATATTTAATGAATTGGCCTCTACTGCCTTCTGTGGTAGAGAATTTCACAGGTTCACCACTCTCTGGGTGAAGAAATTCCTCCTCATTTCTGTCCTAAAAGGCCTACCCCTTATCCTTAGACTGTGACCCCTGGTTCTGGATTCCCTGACCATCGGGAACATCCTCCCTGCATCTAGTCTGTCTAGTCCTGCCAGAATCTTATAAGTTTCAATGAGATCCCCTCTCATTCTTCTAAACTCCAGCGAGTATAAGCCCAATCGACCCAATCTCTCCTCATACGTCATTCCTGCCATCCCAGGTATCAGCCTGGTGAATCTTCGCTGAACTCCTTCCATGGCAAGAATATCCTTCCTCCGATAAGGCGACCAAAACTGCACACAATACTCAAGGTGTGGTCTCACCAAGGCCCTGTACAACTGCAGCAAGACATCCTTGTTCCTGTACTCAAACCCTCTCGCTACGAAGGCCAACATACCATTTGCCTTCTTAATCGCCTGCTGCACCTGCATGCTTACCTTCAGCGACTGGTGCACAAGGACACCCAGGTCTCATTGCACTTCCCCTTCTCCCAATCTATTGCCATTCAGATAATAATCTGCCTTCCTGTTTTTGACACCAAAGTGGATAACCTCACATTTATTCACGTTATATTGCATCTGCCATGCTTCTGCCCAATCACCCAACCTGTCCAAATCATCCTGTAGTTTCTCGGCATCCTCCTCACAGTACACACGCCCACCCAGCTTTGTGTCGTCTGCAAATTTGGAGATATTACATCTAGTTCCCTTGTCTAGATCATTAATATATATTGTGAAAAGCTGGGGTCCAAGGACCGATCCCTGCGGTACTCCACTAGTCACTGCCTGCCACTCGGAAAAAGACCCGTTTATTCCAACTCTTTGCTTTCTGTCTGCCAACCAGTTCTCTATCCAAGTCAATACCTTGCCCCCAATCCCATGTGCCTTAACTTTACATGTTAATCTCTTATGTGGGACCTTATCGAAAGCCTTCTGAAAGTCCAAATACACCACATCCACTGGTTCTCCCTTATCTATTTTGCTAGTTACATCCTCAAAAAATTGCAGTAGATTAGTCGAGCACGATTTACCTTTTGTAAATCCATGTTGACTTTGTCCAATCTTGTCACTGTTTTCCAAGTGCTCTGCTATTACATCTTTTATAATGGACTCTAGCATTTTCCCCACTACCGATGTCAGGCTTACCAGTCTGTAATTCCCTGTTTTCTCTCTACCACCTTTTTTGAATAGTGGGGTAACATTAGCTACCCTCCAATCCATGGGTACTGTTCCAGATTCCATCGAATGTTGGAAGATGATCAGCAATGCATCTACTATTTCCAGGGCCACTTCCTTAAATACCCTAGGATGTAGATTATCAGGCCCTGGGGATTTATCGGCCTTCAATCCCATCAATTTCCCTAACACCATTTCCCTACAAATACTGATTTCTTTCACTTCCTCCCTTTCATCAGACCCTATGTTCCCCGACATCTCTGGGAGGTTATTTGTGTCCTCCTTTGTGAAGACAGAACCAAAATATGTATTTAATTGGTCTGCCATTTCTTTGTTCCCCATTATAAATTCCCCTGATTCTGACTGCAAGGGACCTACGCTTGACTTCACCAATCTTTTTCTCTCCACATATCTATAAAAGCTTTTACAGTCAGTTTTTATGTTCCCTGCAAGCTTACTTAAGGAAGGATATATTTGCCTTGGAGGTGGTGCAATGAAGGTTCACCAGATTGATTCCTGGGATGAGAGGGCTGTCCTATGAGGAGAGATTGAGTATTCTCTAGAGTTTAGAAGAATGAGAGGTGATCTCATTGAAGTGTATAAAATTCTTGGAGGGCTTGACAGGGTAGATGCTGAGAGGCTGTTTCCTCCAGATGGAGAGTCTAGAACTAGGGGACGGTCATTTAAGACTGAGAGGAGGAGAAATTTCTTCACTCAAAGGGTTGTGAATCTTTGGAATTCTTTACCCCAGAGGGCTGTGGCTCAATGTTTCCTCTAATTTTTATCCCTGCCTGGGCCCTTTAATGGCCGCGCATGCCCAGTATCTCTCTTCCAGGGGAACAGCTGGCGAGTGGCCTGTGCGGGACCTCGCGATCCGTGTGTGATCGCTCACCTTGGGGGAAACATTGCTATGGAAGCTCAGTTGATGAATATATTCAAGACATAGCAATAGATTTTTGGACACTAGGGGAATCAAGGGATATGGGGATCGGGTGGGAAAGTGAAGTCGTGGTCGAAGATCAGCCATGATCTTATTGAATGGCGGCGCAGGCTCGAGGTGCTGAATGGCCTACTCCTGCTCCTATTTCTCCTGTTCTTACTGGTGTGTTGCCTGACTCTATTTGTGTTCTGAACACCAGGAATTTATTGCAAACGGAGAAAACTGGGGAAGGGCGAGAAATTCCACTGGAATTTCTGCAGCTGTGGAATATTCAAGCACTCGTGACCCTGATTAAAGTTTAGACAGAGTTCTAAAGACTATTTTGGGAATCTACCTCTGAATACTCCTCAAACGTTGATTAATGAAGGCGCTGTCTTCAATCCTTCAGTGTGAATGCCTTACTGCATCAGCGCCACACAGTGTCCTGGCCAATATTTATCCCTCAACCAACTCCTAAAACAGGTTATCTGGTCACTGCCACATTGCTGTTTGTGGGATCTTGCTGTGTGCAAATTGGCTGCCTCGTTTCCTACATTACAGCGGTGACTGCACTTCATTGGCTGTAAAGTGCTTTGGGACCTCCTGAGGTTGTGAAAGGCACTACATGCAAAATCTTTTCTTTCTTTCATAGAGGGCTGGTTTATCAAATAATCAAACAAAAAAACTAAAATACTGCAGATGCTGGAAACCAGAAACAAAAATGCTGGAAACAGGCAGCATCTGTAGAGAAAGGAATCAAAGTTAACATTTCTGTAGACCCATCTTTTATTCCTTTACTTGTCCAATTACCATCTCCTTTCGCTTTGTCATTTAATCACTCCTGCCTTCCACCCTATCACAGGCCTTTCATTTTGTTCTTTCCTTCCCTCCCCCCTTTCCCTGCACCTGCTTAAAATCTGTTCCATCTCTTGACCTTTCGTCAGAACTGGAAAAAAGTAATCGACCTGAAACGTTAACTCTGTTTCTCTCTCCACAGATGCTGCCTGACCTGTTGAGTGCTTCCAGCATTTTCTGTTTTTATTTAACATTTCTTGAATAACCCTTCTTCATTCTGACCAAGGATTATACCTGAAATGTTAACTTTTCTTTCACCTTTCTGCACCGATGCTTCCTGATCACCTGAATGCTTGCAGTGTTTGTTTCTGCTTTATTAAATGTCAATACTGTACTTCCAGCACAGGACCTGGCCCAAACCTGAATTAAAACCAGCCCGTCTAGTTCACAGAAGGACATCAAGGCTGTGAGGGAGGTAACCGCTGGGTTAAAGTGGCACTTGAACTTTTCTCTGGAGTTTGGTGCTGTCGGAAACTTGAATCCTTGAAACTTGAATCTTGTCCATCCCTGATTTCCTTTGTCCCACCTTCAGCTGCCCAGGCCCCAAGCTCTGGAATTCCCTCCCTAAATCTCTCCACTTTCAAGACTCTCCTTAAAACCTACCTCTTTGATCACCTGTCCTAATATCTCCTTATGTGGCTCGGGGTCAAATCTTCTCTGATAACGCTCCTGTGAAGCACCTTGGGATGTTTTACTACGTTCAAGGTGCAATAGAAAGCAAGTTATTGTTAAATATGGAGAAGAGTAATTTTTGTTGTATAACTGGTCCCCAAATGGCAGCACGGTGGCATAGTGGTTAGCACTGTTGCCTCACAGCGCCAGGGACCCGGGTTCGAATCCGGCCTCGGGTGACCGTGTGGAGTTTGCACATTCTCCCCGTGTTTGCGTGGGTTTTCTCCGGGTACTCCGGTTTCCTCCCACAGTCCAAAAATGTGCGGGTTAGGATGATTGGCCATGATAAATTGACCCTTAGTGTTAGGGGGATTAAATACGTGGGGTTACGGGGATAGGGTGGGATATGTGTTGGTGTAGGGGTTATGGGGATCGGGTGGGATATGTGTCGGTGCAGGCTCGATGGGCCGAAATGGCCTCTATCTGCATTGTGGGGTTTCTGTGATTCTGTGAAGTGCTGAGTGAGGTCTCTTGTCATACAGGACAACATTAAATGAGTCCCACTGCCTATTGCTGGTGAGGCTCCGTTTTGTTCCTAGGGTGTATTTCAATGCAAAACTAGGTAAGTAATCCAATCTAAGGGCTCTTGAACAGTGAGAAATTCATAGTACTCGTTGTATAGAATTATAATTGTGTGTTTAAGAGGTGTGCTGTAAAACCTCTGATACTTTTGAAGACCATTTGAAGTTCATAGAATCGAGCAGCATGGAAGGAGGCCATTTGGCCCATCATGCCTGTGCTGGCTCTTTGAATGCTATCCAATCAATTGGTACATGATGAAAAAAGCTGAAGCTGCATTTAGTGAGTTTTATGAGCTAATGGTGCCTCGTGTGGTACTAAACAAGGAAAGACCCAAGTTTGATCATCTTCAGTTATCTGCTCTTTGTGGAGAGTGACCTAAAAGAGGTTTTTAAAATTATGAAGGGGTTCGATAGGGTAGACGTAGAAAAGATGTTTCTACTTGCAGGGGAGACCAAAACTAGGAGTCGTCATAAATATAAGATAGTCACTAATAAATCCAATAGGGAATTCAGGTGAAACTTCTTTCTCCAGAGAGTGGTTAGAATGTGGCACTCGCTACCGCATGGGCTAGTTTAGGCGAATAGTAGAGATGCATTTAAGGGGAAGCTAGATAAACACATGAGGGAGAAAGGAATAGAAGGATATGCTGATGGGGTGAGATGAAGTAGGGTGGGAGGAGGCTCGTGTGGAGAATAAACACCGGCATGGACCAGTTGGCTGAATGGCCTGTTTCTGTGCTATACACTCTTTTATAGAATATTCATATAAGTTCACTTTTTTATTGTATTTTTCATCTTTGATTCTTGGTCTGCCTCCTCCCCTAGTCTTTGTCTGGCTTGGAGCAGAAAGGATAGGTATATGTTAGTCCCCCCAAGGCCAGTATATCCAATTCTAGGCACCACACTTTAGGAAGGATGTCAAGACCTTGGAGAGGGTGCAGAAGAGATTTACTGGAATTATACCAGGGATGAGGGACTTCAGTTATCTGGAGAGGCTGGGATTGCTCTCCCTATAGCAGAGGAGGTTAAGGGGAGATTTAAGAGGTGTTCAAAATTATGAAGGGTTTTGATATTCAGTAGGGAGAAAATGTTTCTGGTGGCATAAGGGTCAGTAACCAGAGGACACAGATTTAAGATAACTGGCAAAAAAATCCAGCTAGAGATGAGAATTTTTTTTTTTTTTACACAGCAAGTTGTCATGATCTAGAATGCACTGCCTGAAATGGCGATGGAAGCAAATTCAATAATAACCTTCAAAAGGGAATTGGATATATACTTGGGGAAAAATTTGCAGGGCTATGGGGAAAGGGCAATGTGGGACTAATGGGATAGCTCTACCAAAGGCACAGGCACAAAGGGCCGAATGGCGGCCTCCTGTGCTGTATGATTCTGTATCCTTCCTGAGTTACAGTGCCCAAACACTTGGACTGTCTGGGACACTATTAATACTACGTGGGGGGAGCTTTGCTGTAACAGAGAAAGGTGATGAGGCGTTCAGACGAGCCGATTTGAAGTGGCTAATAATTAACCTTGAGGGAGGAGCGCGGAGCTCAAATGACAGTGCCTCAAAATTGCTCTACGGCTTCAGTTTAATTCTTGTTTCAATGGGAGGGTGGTGAGCTGTTCCCCTCTGATTGTTGGTGTGGACTTGACCAATCCAAATGTTGTGTGGATCTGTAATGGTAACCATGTTGGTGGCAGCGTAGGATTAACCAGCGTATGATGTGGGGTGTTAACACTGACACCTAGAGGCTAGGTTTCCAAACTGGGGGTGCAGGGGGGAGAGGTCTGTGCAGCTTATTGGGTTTCTAGTATTGGTATATTCCTGGTATTGTATTATAGAATTATACAGCACAGAAGGAGGCCATTTGGCTCACCCTGCCCGTGCTAGCTCTTTGAAAGAGCTGTCCAATTAATCCCACTCCCCTGCCCCTTCCCCATAGCCCTGCAAAATTTTTCCCTTCAAGTATTTATCCAAATCCCTTTTGAAAGTTACTATTGAATCTGCTTCCACTGCCCTATTAGGCAGTGCATTCCAGATCATCATAACTCGCTACATACTAATTTTTTTGGCAACCACAGTTACCTAGAGACTTGAACCCATAATCCAGGCTGACACTCCAGTGCAGTACTGTGGGAGTGCTGCAATGTCTTTTGTCTGAGAAGTTAATCCGAGGCCACACCTGGAGCTGTCGCTTGGGGCTCTTCATGTGAGTTGATGTAGGATGCTCCAGTTTCTGACGTCGTTAAGCCTCCCCACTGGATGAGGTCCCAGAGGGTGTACTGGGCCTGTGGAACTGAACCCCAGCAAATTTTCAAACACGTGCAAAAAAACTGCAGATGCTGGAAATCGGAAATAAAAACAGAAAATGCTGGAAACACTCGGCAGGTCAGGCAGCATCTGTGGAGAGAGAAACAGAGTTAACGTTTCAGGTCGGTGACCTTTCGTCAGAACTGGAAGAAGTTAGAGATTTAACAGTTTATAAGCAAGTACAGAGGCTGGGCAAATGGAGGGAGGTGTGATTTTCAGGATGGGGGAAATGTGAGGTGGGGGAGGGTGGGGTTAAGAGGGTAGCTCTAACGTCAGGAAACCAGCGCCAGTAATTTGTATTGCCTGGAGTAATGGCTAACTGGCAGGTTTGTAATTCTAGCTTGGATGTCATTAACCTTTAATATTAGTTTCCCATCTTGTAATACTATTGGCACAGTCATAAAGTATTGAGCCAGAGGGGCTGATGAACCTTAAATCTTGCTGATTTAATCAGCGGCCAGGAGAGAATCCTTATTCAATACAAACAAATTCCTGTTTTTGATGCAGGGAGGCCTCTCTCATAACTATGCAGTAGTCTGACGTGATCTCTGGTTTTGTTTGGTGGGTGACTTGTGTTTTGAAACACAAAAATGCCTGGCTATACCTTCCACCACTTGCTCCGTCCAGACTGTCGTGGTGGTGGTGTGGCTTTTGTCACTAAATCACGCCTTGGTCTGTCCCTTGCTCCTCTGGCACTTTCTCCTCCTTTTGAGCATCTCGCCTTGTTCCACCCCTCTCGCCTCTCATTTAAAATTCTCGTTCTCTACCGCCCACCCAAGTACCATAAAAATGTTCTCTCCGAGATATCTTCACTGCTTTCCTCCCTCAGCCTCTGCACCGAGCCACTTCTCATCCTCGGTGATTTCAACCTCCATCTCAGTTCATCATTCTTTCCTCTGAGTTCACTAACCTCCTATCCTCCCGTAATCTCTCCCATGTAAACTCCCCAACCCATATTTACAGCCACCCCCTTGACCTTGCCATCTCATGTGGCCTCACTGCTCCCATTGTGTTAATCACAGGTAAGGCCATCTCTGACCACTTCCTTGTAGCGCTCTCCACCCACATCCCCCCCCCCCCCACTTCCTTCTATTTCAGCCCCTGGAAAAAAACTCTCTCCCAACTCACTTACAACTGCACTTTCAAAATCCTAACTGGCTAGCCTTTGGCCCTCCATTCACCATGACATTTCTGCAGCTACCAATCTGCTCAACCACACCCTCGTCATCACCCCTCTCCTCAAAAAAACCAACCCTTGACCCTTCCATCTTTGTTAACTACCGCCCCACCTCCAACCGCCCTTTCCTCTCAAGTCCTTGAACGTGTTGTCGCCTCCCAAATCGGTGAACATCTTTCCTGGAACTCCATGTTTGAATCCCTCCAATTAGATTTCTGCTCCTGCCACAGTACCGAAACAGCTCTTATCAAAGTCACAAATGACATCCTTTGTGACTGTGAGAAAGGTAAACTATCCCTCCTCATCCTTCTCGACCTGTCAGCAGCCTTTGACACGTTTGACCATTCCATCCTCCTCCAACGCCTCTCCACCGTCGTGCAGTCCCACCCAGCTAGAGAATCACCTGCAATGGCTTCTCCCCCGCTCCCGCATCATTACCTCTGGTGTCCCCCAAGGATCTATCCTTGGCCCCCTCCTATTTCTCATCTACATGCTGTCCCTCGGCGACATCACCCGAAAACACAGTGTCACTTTCCACATGTACGCTGACAACACCCAGCTCTACCTCACCACCACTTCTCTCAACCCCTCCACTGTCTCTAATTTGATACACGGCTTGTCTGACATCCAGTACTAGATGAGCAGAAATTTCCTCCAACTAGATATTGGGAAGACCGAAGTCATTGTTTTTGGTCCCCGTCACAAGCTCCGTTCCTAGCCATCGACTCCACCCCTCTCTCTATAGCATCTGTCTGAGGCTGAACCAGACTGTTCGCAACCTTGGTGTCATATTTGACCCAGAAATGAGTTTCTGACCACATATCTACACCATAACTAAAACGACCCATTTCCTCCTCCGTAACATCGCCCAACTTCACCCCTGCCTCAGCTCATCTGCTACTGAAACCCTCATCCATGCCTTTGTTACCTCTAGACTTGACTATTGCAATGCACTCCTGACTGGCCTCCCACGTTCTACTCTATGTAAACTGAGGTCATCCAAAACCCGACTGCCCGTGTCCTAATTCGCACCAAGCCCCGTTCACCCTGACCTACATTGGCTCCCGGTTAAGCAACGCCTTGATTTTGTCCCTTGTTTTCAAATCCCTCCATGGCCTCGCCACTCCCTAGCTCTGTAATCTCTTCCAGCCCCACAACCCCCGCGATATCTGCGCTCTTCTAATTCTGGCCTCTTGAGCACCCCCGATTTTAATCGCTCAACCATTGGTGGCCGTGCCTTCAGCTGCCAAGACCCTAAGGTTTGGAATTCCCTCCCTAACCTTCTTTGCCTCTCTACCTCTCTTTCCTCCTTTAAGACACTTCTTTAAACGTACTTATTTGACCAATCTTTTGGTCACTTGCCCTAATTTCTCCTTATGTGGCTTGATATTAAATTTGGTTTTATAACACTCATGTGAAGCACCTTGGGACGTTTTACTACTTTAATGGCACTATATAAATACAAGTTGCTCTTGTTGAAACCGTGTAAAATAATTTGATTAGTGGCAGTAAAGTGATTTGATTGAACTGGATATGCTGATTGCAAACAAATTTATTTTAAATAGTTCAGGACAACATCTACACCTGAAGCCTTTTCTCTGCAGATGCTGACAGACTTGCTATATATTTGCAGCATTTTTTGCTTTGGGACTGAGACACATTGCTGGAACAGAGTTAGAAAGAGCATTTATTTTTCAGATGGAAACATTGCACATATAAAATTGTAATCCTCCCTCTTCTTTCTGCCCCCCCCCCCCACATTTATTAGGTGTCTGTAAGATGTATGAAGAGCATTTGAAGTGAATGAACCCGAACAGCCCACCAATCACGTACGACATTAGCCAGCTTTTTGATTTCATCGATGATTTGGCTGATCTCAGTTGCCTTGTGTGAGTGTAATCCTCTTAATACGTGGCTCAAATTAACTGTCGAATAATGCTCTCAAAGGGATTGCAAAATGTGCTGTGTCTCTATGTGGAATAGCACTTCACTGATTTGTCCAGCCCTCGATTTATTAAAAGCATAAATGCTGCTCAGAATATGAAACGGCAGTCTTCTGTGTATGGTAGTTATATAAACTGCCACTGGGTGGCGGAAGGCACCCTACACGGTGATGCTACTGTTGATGCTGCAGCACAGAAACCGGCCGTTCGGCCCAACTGTCTATGCCGGTATTTATGATCCACACGAGCCTCCTCCCACCCTACTTCATCCAACCCCATCAACATATCCTTCGATTCCTTTCTTCTTCCTGTACTTATCTAGCTTTCCCTTAAACGAGTCTATGCTATTTGCCTCTGCCACTTCCACATTCTAAATTATAACTATGTGCTCTCTTTTGTTGTTAGGTTATAAACTGTGCATTTACGCTGTATCCCAAAGACTGTTAATATTAAGCCTTCTGTTTGAAGATTAAATGTAGCCAATTGGCGCTGACTCGTTTCTCTACAGAGCAAACTCCGGGAAATGCCAAATGCTGTTTAAAAGTGAATGAATAATTCTCCGTGTTTATGCTCCACAAGCAATGCAAGGCTGTTGGCTGAGGTTACAATCAGTGTAGCACTGGAACTGTAAAACACGCTGGCAAAAGGTCGGCTTGTGCTTCATGATGCCTTGGGGTTCCAGTATATCTCTCTCTCCCATGACACGCAAAGCTTTACTCTCAAAATGCACAGCAGTTGGAATATTCCACCCAGTTAACACTGAGCTCTGGGGGAGTTACAATGACAAATCAGTATTCCTGCTAATGGGAGCAGTCAGTGACTGAGGTGCCGTTATTCAACAACAACTTGCATTTATATAGCAAAACGTCCCAAGGCACTTCACACGAGTGTTATAAAACAAAATTTGACTCCCAGCCACATAAGGAGACATTAGGACAGGAGCGAGGTAGATTTTAAGGAGCATCTTAAAGGAGGAGAGAGAGGTTTAGGGAGGGAATTCCAGCGCTTGGGGCCTAGACGGTGGAAGGTGCAGCCGTCAATGGTGGGGCGATGGAAGTGGGCGAAATGCACAAGAGGCCAGAATTAGAGGAACGCAGAGTTCTTGGAGAGTTCTAGGGCTGGACGAGGTTACAGAGATCGGATGGGGCGAGGCCATGAAGGGCCTCTTCCTCAAGGCCGCCTTGCTTTGCTGATGGTGTAAATGTGACCAAGTGGGTGGGTCTAGTGACTGCTGCTCTCCAACAATGATTGGCACATGTCTTTGCCAAATTCTGGACAGTAGCTTTTCTTGTGTTTTTTTTGGCAACTATTTTAATCTTGTAAAGACTAAATTTGTCTCTCTTTTTTTATAACGTCTACTAAGCGGCCTATGCTTCTTTCTGTTGAACATCTTTAACTAATGATTGCTGATGGAGGGGCGAATGGCAGTTTGCAGAGGTTCTCTCTTCCCCCATCTCTGGAACATTGTAACCACGAGCATGCATGTATGTGTGCTCTTCAAATAGTTATGAGTAAGTGCACGTACTATTAAAACAGGTCTCTTGCATAAAATTGTGTTCCATGGAGGTTTAGTCTTCTGTGAATGCAGATGTTGTGCCAATACATACCTCCAGTGGTTGCTCTTAGGTTGCCAGTCAATCAGGACTGCGTGTAGTCAATGCAGTTCTGTTGAGTTTAGATGCCCAATGCTTTCGATCAAGCCCCTGATCCCACTGACCCCTAAACTGCTTCCTCCTCCATTTGAGGCCGCACCTGAGCTTGTGTGTGCTCTTAACCAGGTTCTGTGGCTGCTGCCAGTTCCCATCACTTTGTTTTTTCCAGATTTGCAAGAGTACTGGCTCCAGATTTTATATATTTAAATCTGTTCACTAAAGCCCTGCTAATAAACCATTTCCTGCATAAACCACACTGAAAAGTGCATTTTACAATCCAAGAGAGAAATAAAGTACGCCAAGCTTCGAGTGCCTTCATTACTAACATTTTGTTGTGCGGAATTCGTCAAGTGGGTTTGGCATTGGAAGGGAGTTTACAAAAGGCACTCGGTGTGCAGATAAGTACTCCTGAGTGGCATTATAAAATGCAAAATTACTTGCCTTTTTATCGTGATTGGTTTTGATTGAAGTGGGATGCTGGGGATTGTGTATTTGTGAATTATTTAACTCTTTACCTGTCGAGCTATTTTGACCCTTACTACTGGGGATGCACCACAGAACATTGGTACCTAACTGCTGCTGTTTCCACTTGTGGGGGAGACCAGTACTAGGGGGCATCAATATAAGATGGTCACTAATAAATTCAATAGGGAATTCAGGAGAAATTTCTTAGACAAAACCAGATAGTGGTGAGTTCTTCGACAGCACCTCCCAAACCCGCAACTTCTACCACCTAGAAGGACAAGGGCAGCAGGCGCATGGGAACACCATCAACTCCAAGTCACACACCATCCTGACTTGGAAATATATCATTATTCCTTCATTGTCGCTGGGTCAAAATCCTGGAACTCCCTCCCTAACAGCGCTGCGGGAGTACCTTCACCACACGGACTGCAGTGGCTCAAGAAGGCAGCTCAAGGATGTAGTGTATGTACCTTTAAGAGAGAACTACTTTTACAGCTCCTGTATACTGTAGTACCGGCAGTGACCACACCTGTATATAAGCCTTGAGCATGCCTCTGTACCCCAGTCTTGAGACTACCCTACTCCAGTAAATACCTGTTGATTGTTAAGTTACAGCATCCGTGTGGTTATTGAAAAACATCATACTCTCAGAATCACGGATCTAATAGTGGCGACGAGTGTCGATTCGAATCTACCTGCAACTCTGCATTTCCCTTTGAGGATTCGCTCCGGAGGGCGGTGGAAGAAAGTCGAGGCCAGAAGCACGGGCGTCGACCACGAGCAACCGCCCAGTCGTCCGGCAGAGAGTGAACATCGCAGGGGAGGCTGTGGAGAGCCGGGCTTGGTGCCCCAGCCACGACGATCAGCAACAAACTGACGACAGGTACAGCGCAGACCCTTCCCGGACAGCAGCGGCTGGAGCCGACCGACGGCGGAGAAAAAGCCGAGCAGCGTTGATGGGGTAAGATAGAGGGTGAAGCGCACAGGGCGCAGCTGGGGGTTGAAAACCGAGCGGCGTCGAGGAAAAACGAAACGAGGAGAGAGAGAGGGTAAAGCAGCAGCCGGGTTCAGGACCAAGCGGCGGAAACGGGAAAGGCGCACAGAAAGAAATAAACAAAACGCGCAGAGCACAGCCAGGGCTCAAGGGCTGAACAGTGTCCGCGGGGAGAAGAAGGGAGAGCGCGGGAGACGCCATTGAGCCGCGGAGAAGGAAGAGCGCGGGAGACGCCATTTTTAGAAGCCGCAGCGGGGAAGAAGGGCGAGCGCGGGAAGGAAGGAAAGCGTGGGAGACGCCATTTTGTGCCAGCGGAGAAGAAGGGGAAGCGCGGGAGATGCCATTTTGGACAGTTAAATCACACCCAGGGATGCCGAAGAGTGGCAGTATCTCTACGTTCGACAATGAAGTCGAAGATTGGGCGACATATGTGGAACGTATGGAGGTGTACTGCAGGGCGAATGAAGTGCCAGATGCTAGGAAAGCACTGGTTTTGTTAAATTCCATGGGTGCAAAAACTTATGGGTTACTGCGAAACCTAATAACCCCAGAGAAGCCTGTGGCCAAGAATTTTGAAAACATAGTAGAAATCCTACAGGACCACTTCAACCCCACACCGCTGCTGATAGCAGAACGATTTAAGTTCCATAAAAGGAACCAACACAAAGACGAAAGCAATGCTGAGTACCTAACGGAACTGCGCAAGCTATCGAAACACTGCCAGTTTGGAGCGGGACTAGCAGATACGTTAAGGGACAAGTTTGTGTGTGGGCTGCAAAGTGAAAGAAGCCGTTTCTGGGTTCCATCAGAAAAGGATCTTACGCTGGACAAGGCTTTCAGTATGGCAGTATCACACAAAGCAGCCGCAAGGGGCGCTGCAGAGATGCAACGGAGACCGCAAGAATATGGCACCAATGAAATGTCCTATGGAACAGGGAAGTGCTATCGCTGCGGCAGAACAACACACGACCAGAAGGATTGTTGGTTCAAGGACCAAGTGTGCAGACAGTGTGGAAAAGCAAGACACATAGCAAGAGTCTACAGGTCTGGGAAGAAAACCAACAGTAAGAAATCTCCACAGGAGAAGTACAAAAAGGTACACAAGGTGATGGACAGTAGTTCAGATGAACAGAAAAGTGACACAGACTCCGAAAGCAAGGAGCTGGGTTGTCTGAAACTACATAAGGTAACCAAAATGGAGGATCACCAGACTATCTGGGTTACACTCAAGATAGACGGAGTCCAAGTGAAAATGGAATTGGACACAGGATCAGCCCTAACAGTCATAAACCAAAGGGACTACAAGCGGCTATTTTCACATATACCCTTGAAAGCTACAGAGATTGTCTTGAAGACGTACACAGGGCAAAAAGTCTACCCCAAAGGAAAAATAAGGGTGAAAGTGATATATAAAGGCCAGGAAATACCTAAAATGGATATATATGTATTGCCAGATGGAGGACCACCACTGCTAGGACGTGAATGGATCCAGAAGATACAATTAGATTGGCATTCCATACAGGCACTGAAGGTTGAGACCAAAAAGGATGACGACATCACATCTGGACGACTGTCAAAAATGCTAACTGACGCAAAAGAAGTGTTCCAGGAGGGACTCGGAACACTAAAAGGCATAACAGCAACGATTAAAATAGAGGAAAACGCAAGCCCAAAGTTTCTGAAGGCCAGACCAGTGCCTTATGCGATCAGACCAGCTGTCGAAGCAGAGCTGGAAGGGTTGGAACGTTCAGGAGTACTGTCCAAAGTAGACTGGAGCGAGTGGGCTACACCCATCGTTCCTGTAATGAAGAGGTCGTTGAGTAATACGCCTGGGGAACCAAAGAAGGTCCGCATCTGTGGGGATTTTAAGGTGACAGTGAACCCAGTCCTTCACACGGTACAATATCCGCTTCCATGAATTGAGGATATTTTCGCCTCGCTATCTGGAGGTAAACACTTCACCAAAATTGATCTAGCCCAGGCGTACTTGCAAATGGAGGTAGAAGAAGCCTCGAAACAATACCTTACGATTAACACTCATAAAGGTCTCTATCAGTACAACCGGCTGGTGTTCGGGGTAGCATCAGCTCCGGCTATTTGGCAAAGGGCGATGGATCAAGTCCTGCAAGGGATTCCAGGGACCCAGTGTTATTTGGACGACATCCTGGTCACGGGCGAAAATGACAGTAATCACCTCGCCAACTTGGAGAAGGTGCTCACCAGATTAAAGGAATATGGGCTACGAGCTAATCGCCACAAGTGCGAGTTTTTCCAGAAGCAGATCTCGTATTGTGGCCACGTCATCGATGAAGAGGGGTTACATAAGTCCCCTGACAAGATAGAGGCAGTAGTCAAGGCTCCAGCACCGGAAAATGTGTCACAACTGAGGTCGTTCCTCGGACTGGTAAACTACTACCATAAGTTCTTACCAAATTTGTCCACGGTATTACACCCACTGAACACCCTACTGCAAACAGGGGTACCATGGAAGTGGAATGACGAACATAGATGAGCTTTCCAGAAGTGTAAAGAATTGATCACATCAAAAGAGGTGTTGGCCCATTTCAACCCAGCACTACCAATTCGTTTGGCATGTGATGCATCACCCTATGGTATTGGAGCGGTGCTGTCGCACAAATTCCCAGACGGGTTGGAGAGGCCAGTAGCCTTTGCGTCTCGGTCACTAACCTCAGCTGAGCGCAACTACGCCCAGATTGACGGAGGCCCTCAGCCTAGTATGGGGAGTAAAAAATTCAACCACTATCTGCATGGGCAGAAGTTCACCTTGCTGACTGACCACCAACCACTTGTCTCCATCTTTAATCCTAAGAAGGGCGTTCCAGTGATGACTGCACAACAGTTACAAAGATGGTCCCTGTTTCTAGGGGCGAATCAATATGAAATAGAATATAAAGGCACGAAACAGCATGGAAATGCTGATGGGCTATCGCGCCTGCCACTGCCTACTGTGGAGGAAGCACCAGCAGTGGACCCTATCGAGATATTTTATTCGTCAATAATTGAACGATTGCCAGTAACGAACGTGGATATAGAGAAGGAGACCCACAATGAACTGACGCTGTCTCGGGTATATGATTTGACGGTGAGGGGATGGCCAACACATGGCGACTCACTGTTGCCAGCATTCTCATCCAGAAGAGAACAGCTGTCAGTATGCCAGGGGACAGTGATGTGTGGATCCAGAGCAGTGATTCCACCCAAGTTAAGGGAGAGAGTGCTAAATGAGCTACATGAAGGTCATCTGGGGGGAGTGAAAATGAAAAGCCTTGCTAGGGCTTATGTGTGGTGGCCAGGAATCGATCAACAAATCAAAGACCTAACCAAGAGCTGCTCAGGATGCCAGAGGGTCCAAAATGCACCACCACATGCCCCTCTACACCCATGGGAGTGGCCCTCCTCTCCATGGCAACGGGTGCATATTGATTTCGCTGGTCCGTTCATGGACTCAATGTTCTTAATAGCAGTGGATGCTCATTCAAAGTGGCCTGAGGTGACAAAAATGTCCTCAACCATTACAGAGAAAACGATTGCAGTCCTACGGACCATATTTGCCAGAGCAGATTTGCTCTGATAATGGACCACAGTTTGTGTCCGAAGAGTTTCGAAAATTTATGAGAAGGAATGGGGTAAGGCATTACACATCCGCCCCGTATCATCCAGCCACAAATGGATTGGCTGAGAGGTTCGTACAAACCTTTAAGAAGGCGATAAAGGCCATGTGCGACGATGAAATTCCACTACAGCATAAGGTGGACAATTTCTTATTAGCCTACCGAAACGCGACACATGCAGTTACCAACCAGACCCCGGCCATGATGTTCTTTAACCGAAGGTTGAGATCTCGTCTGGACTTGCTCAGACCAAATGTGCGAAGAAATGTTGAAGATAAACAATTCCAGCACATCAATGAGAAGCCGACAAGGAGCTTCAACGTAGGACAACCAGTCTTGGCCCGTGACTACCGAACAGAGAAATGGCAACCCGGAACAATATGCACAAGGCAGGGGCCATTAATGTACACAGTGGATGTCGGGGAGAACATTGTGAGACGCCACGTTGATCAGATCTTAGCGTCACAGGAACAAGTGAACCCCATGTCTTGTGTACCTGGGGATGAACCCGACATACCGGTAGCATCTACCTCCGAACCAGTAGCAGTGGAACCCGATGAACTAACCGATAAAAAGGGGCCAGAATCGCCTCCGCACCAAGAACAAGAACCTCAGGAAAGGCGCTATCCCGAAAGGATCAGGAAGCCGCCCCAAAGACTGAATCTATAAATGGACTATTGTTGTTTAATGTACATGTTAAAGTGTTAATTGTTATTTGAATATTATGGGTACTACTAATCTAAAAGGGGAGGAATTGTAGTGTATGTACCTTTGAGAGAACTACTTTTACAGCTCCTGTATACTGTAGTACCGGCAGTGACCACACCTGTCTATAAGCCTTGAGCATGCCTCTGTACCCCAGTCTTGAGACTACCCTACTCCAGTAAATACCTGTTTATTGTTAAGTTACAGCATCCGTGTGGTTATTGAAAAACATCATACTCTCAGAATCACGGATCTAACAAAGGGCAATTAGGGATGGGCAAAAAATGCTTGCCTTGCCTGCGATGCCCACATCCCAGGAACGCATAATTCAAAAATGTGGAACTCGCTACCACATGGAGTAGTTGAGGCGAATAGTATAAATGCATTTAAGGGGAAGCTAGATAAACACATGAGGGGGAAAAAGGAATAGAAGGGTATGCTGATAGTGCAATGAAGTAGGATTGGAGGAGGCTCATGTGGAGCATACAACACTGGCATGGACCAGTTGGGCCAAATGGCCTGTTTCTGTGCTGTAAATTCTATATAATTCTATGTACTGCTACTGAGACACCTCTATGGAGTTGGTAGCCTGTTTCTTAGGATGATTGGGGTCCGTCTTCTCTTTCTCTTCTCCCCTGCTTCCCCGCCGCCCCCCCCCCCCCCCCCACATTAGAATTAGATTTGGGTCAGACCTGTAAAATCCAAAACCTCGCAGTTCCCTGACTTCAGAATGCTAACTTCCCTCCAACCTCAATCTAAATCTGATGGGCAAAGAGTCACCCAATGCAACACTAAGCCAGACTCACCAGGCTCTAGGCCTGTGCCGTTTTCCTCGGCATTAAGGCTAGGCTAAGGACTAAATGGCTCGCCCTCATGGGCACGTGTGAATTCTGTACACCACCTTCAAGATGGAAGGAGAAAACTGGAAGCCAATTCCAAACTGGCAATGAGTTTGTCATTGTGGATATTTGTGATGGTGTAGGAATCGACAGATCCCTAACTGAAGTACTGAGGTTGAGTCAGTCCGATAATAAAACGAAGTTTAATGTAAACTAGAGAACAAACAATGGCATGCAGGAGAAACAATCAACAGGTCTTTTCTTAATGCTGGCTTCACGAGGTCTGAACTGGGAACCTCCCAGTCTGATGTCATGACGTCATCGCGTTTCCCGCCGCTCGGGACGTCACGTGACCAACGTGATGACGTCATCGAGCTGGTTCTGGGACTTACCCAGAACGGGCTATTTACATACAGTAAACCAACCTAGGTGTTGTAGCACTCTGTTAAAGGCAGTTATACAGGAGTCCCTTGGTGGCTTTGCCACAATGGTCTGCAGCAATGTAATAGATTGCCAGTTACCTGCTGATGCTCATATCGGAATCCTGAGCCTGATCAGGGCTGGGGGCAGCTAACTAAGCAGCAGAAACTTGCATTTGTGTAATAATTAAAAGTCTAGTATAATTGCTTAAGCACATGGGCTAATGAATGCATGGCTACTGATGGGAGTTATTATGCAAGTGAAGTAAATTACCGTCGGTTCTCCCGAATTTCTTGGCGGGGTTTCCAGCTCCCCGATTGGCCTTTTACTAATCAATGTAACTATCAGAAATTATCTATTTGCCAGTGTGCTAAAGGCTGGGTGGAGGGTTAGAGGAGAGAGCGAGGAGGGCAAGGTATTGATCAGGAGAGAAAAATGGATGGTGAGACACACCATTCTCCTTCCCTGTACTACTTGGGTGAGACCTCAATAGCTGAGAGGACAAGATAGGCTAGATTTTAAAGGGGGTGCAGGAACAGAGAAACCTGGGGGTGTATGCACACAAATATTTAAAGGTGGCAAGGCAAGTTGACAAGGATGTTTTATAAAAAAAAAAAAAAAAAAAAAAAGTTTTTAAAGTATATGGAATCCTAGATTTACTAGAATGGTACCAGGGATGAGGGACTTCAGTTATGTGGAGAGATTAGAGAAACTGGGGTTATTTTCCTTTGATGAGGGAAGGTTAAGGAGAGATTCAATGGAGGTGTACAAAATGATGAAGGGTTTTGATGGTCAATAGGGAGAAACTGTTTCCAGTGGCAGGAGGGTCGGTGACCAGAGGGCACAGATTGAAGGTCGTTGACAGAAGAACCAGGGGGAGATGAGGAGACTTTTTTACGCAGCGAGTTGCTGTGATCTGCGATGCACTGCCTGAAAGGGTGGTGGAAGCAGATTTAATAGTAACTTTCAAAAGGGAACTGGATAAATACTTGAAGAAAATGAAACATTTTTGAAGGTTGTGGGGAAAGTGCTGGCACAGGTGCGATGCACCAAATGGTCTCCTGTACTGTATATAATTCTATTATTTTAATTTTCTGTTTTAGTGGGTTGCGGCACTTCTTTGGCCTGGCGGGACACACGTGCACTATGTCCCTGGCTGTTACCGTGGTCACTATCCATAAGTTTGGCAGACTCCTTGGTCTTTCAACATAAAAACATAAGAAATAGGAGCAGGAGTAGGCCCTTCGAACCTGCTCCTCCATTCAATAAGATCATGGCTGATCATCAACCTCAACTCCACCTTCTGGCACTATCCCCATATCCCTTGATTTCCCAAAAATCTATCGCTCTCTGTCTTGAATATACTCAACGACTGAGCATTCACAGCCCTCTGGAGTAGAGAAGTCTAAAAATTTACAATGCTTTGAGTGAAGAAATTTCTCCTCCTCCTCAGTCCTAAATGGTTGACCCCTTATTCTGAGACCCTTAGTTCTGGACTCCTCAGCCAGGGGAAACATCCTCCCACCCTGTCAAGCCCTGTAAGAATTTTATATGTTTCAATAAATTGCAAGGGAGTCCACTTCAAGTCTGGGCGAAGAACGGCTTCAGTGAGCCTTGGAGACCAGCTGTAAATTCACAAACTCTCAATACCGTTTTTCCCCTAATTTTGTTGGCTGCAATCAGTTGCCGAGGGTATTGTGTTATTTAAATGTGCCACTGGGTGTAAATGGCTAACTTATTTCCTTAAGTCAACATGGTTTTATGAAAGGGAAATTTATTAGAGTTTTTTGAGGATGTAACTAGCAGGGTAATGGGTAACTAGTGGATGTAGTATATTTGGATTTCCAAAAGGCATTCAATAAGGTGTCACATAAAACATTGCTATGCAAGATAAGGGCTCATGGAGCTGGGGACAATATATTGGCATGGATAGAGGATTGGTTAACTGACAGAAAACAGAGAGTAGGGATAAACTGGTCATTTTCAGGTTGGCAGGCTGTAACTAGTGGGGTGCCACAAGGATCAGTGTTGGGGCCTCAGCTATTTACAATCTATATTAATGACTTGGATGAAGGGAGAAAGTGCAGTGTATACAAGTTTGCTGACAATATAAAGCTAGGTGGGATAGTAAGCTGTGAGGAGGACACAGAGTCTACAAAGGGATATAGACAGGTTAAGTGAGTGGGCAAGAAGGTGGCAGATGGAGTGTAATGTGGGGAAATGTGAGGTTATTCACTTTGGTAGGAAGATTAGAAAAACAGAATATTTTTTTTAAAAGGTGAGAAACGATTAAATGTTGGTGTTCAGAGATATCTAGATGTCCTCGGACAGGAAACACAAAGTTAGCATGCAGGTACAGCAAGCAATTAGGAAGGCAAATGGCATGTTGGCCTTTATTGCAAGATGGTTGGAGTATAAGAGTAAGGAAGTCTTACTACAATTGTACAGGGCCTTGGTGAGACCACGCCTGGAGTACTGTGCACAGTTTTGGTCTCCTTATCTAAGGAAGGATATACTTGCCTTGGAGGCGGTGCAACAAAGGTTCACTAGATTGATTCCTGGGATGAGAGGGCTGTCCTATGATGAGAGACTGTGTAGAATGGACCTACACTCTGGAGTTTAGAAGAATGAGAGGTGATCTCACTGAAATATCAAGATTCTGAGGGGGTTTGATGGTAGATGCTGAGAGGTTGTTTTCCCCTGGCTGGAGAGTCCAGAACTAGGGGGCATAGTCTCAGGATAAGGGGTCAGCTATTTAAGACTGAGATGAGGAATTTATTTACTCGGAGGATTGTGAATCTTTGGAATTCTCTGCCCCAAAGGGCTGTGGATGCTGAGTCGTTGAGTGTATTCAAGGCTGAGGTAGATATATTTTTGGACTCTAGGGGAATCAAGTGATACGGGGTTAGGGCAGGACAGTGGAGTTGGGATCGAAGATCAGCCATTGAATGTCAGAGCAGGCTCAAGAGGCCGTATGGCCGACTCCTGCTCCTAATTCTTATGTTCTTAAGTTGAATATTATTGCGATATTCCTGTCTATATATGGGCGGAGGTATACATTCCCATCACCTGTACTGGGGGATAGGGGCCGGGGGATGGCGAGCAGCAGGATGGGCGAACACATTTTTATTCTTTCACTGAAGCTTCGGACTTGCCAAAGAGGAATTGGCTGATTATCAGGAATGGGGGCTCAACACAAGTTAGCCTGTGGGATCGGGCGGGATGGCGCAGCCTGGCAAGGCAGTTCTCCAATCTTGAATTCAGTCAAGGCGAGAAGGACCTGACAGTAAGTCTTGTTCCTGGGGTGAAGTGTTCACACTCAGGGCTGCTCCAGTGGTCAGACCAGCAGGAAAACAAAACAAGCCAGTCTCTGCTTTCTAACCCTCGATACCAGTCAGGGCGATCTGTAGGTTGGAAAATGAATTTTCCGTTCTCTTCCCCAATGTCAAGGACTAAATAGATGTGGATTAACACACTGTCACATGACTGCAGAGTATGAATGGGAAGTGATGGGTAGGGGAGAGTAATTGATTGTGGGGGGTAAATAATGTCCATCTGGAATGTGACTAATCGGACATTTTTTCCCCACATTTTCCTTCTCTCCCTCATTATCTTCCTCCCTGTTTTCCTTATTTTCCTGTTCCACAAGCGCCTACTGTCCATGCTAACAATTGGATAAATAGCCACCTGGACAAGGGCCAGTGAGTGTCGGCAGCCTATTCAACTGTGGGTAAAATCACACTTCCCCAATCTTGTTCTTGCCCACTGTGCGCACTCCCGACAATCGACATTGGTGTGTCCCTTCCTTTTCCTACAAACCCTCTTTTCTCCCACCTCCATCTCCCCAAAAATCCAGGGCTACCAACGGCAATTGTAACACCCATCATCCATGCAGCTGTAGTGTTTGCACTCTAACCAACTGTAACCATTGGGACAGGGAGCGAGGGGGTGGACTGACAGACTCATTCATCCTCCATTGCTGCTAAATTATCACGGCAGCCTAGTCGTCGATTAATGATCTTTTAATGCATCTTCTAGATCGACACTTTGATCAATATGTTGCTTGCTCCCATCGTAATGATTTTAGGAGGGCTGAGTCTGTGACCTCTTGAGAAGATGGTGGTGAGCCTTCTAAAGGGCAACTAGGAATGGGTAATAAATGCCAGCCTTGCCAGTGACTCCCACATCTAGAGAATGAAAACATTCTTCACAATGGGAATAAGAACTAGGGATGTTGTGTTCGTTTCAAAAATGAGTAATACAGGAGGGCAAAGTTCCCCTGATGTAGGGTTAGTTCTCCTGTGGGTATTGAATTACCTGGGTGCAGCCAATTCAGACCACTCAGGCGGGGGTGGTGATGGTGAAGTAGCCTCTGGTAGGAGAGCCCTCCCTATTTTACATTCATTAACTTAAATAGCGTAAAATGGGGCTACCTGGTAAGCATGGTAAGTAGCACTCTCGCCTGAGTCAGAAGATCGTGGGTTCAAGCCCCACTCCAGAGACTTGAGCACTTAATCCTGCTGACACTCCCAGTGTAGTACGGAGGGAGTGCTGCACTGTTGGAGGTGCCGTCTTTTGGATGCAACGTTAAGCCGAGGCCCCGTTAGCCCCCTCAGTTGGACGTAAAAGGTCTCCGCACTATTTCAAAGAAGAGCAGGGGAGTTCTCTACGATGTCCTGCCCAATATTTATCCCTCAACCAGCATCTAAAAATAAATTATCTGATCATTTTCACATTGCTCTTTGTGGGATCTTGCTGTGTGCATATTAGCTGCCGCGTTTCCCTCATTACAACAGTGACTACACTTCAAAAGTACTTCGTTGGTTGTGAAGCACTTTGGTCCGTCTTGATGTTGTGAAAGGTGCTATATAAATGCAAGTTCCTCTCTTATTATAGTAAAGGGAAAACCTCTGTACATATGGTCCACAGTTTGTTTATTTGAATTATCTTTAAACAGATAGTTGCAAATGTTTATTGGATTGGCTCATTTCCCATAAAGATCTGCGGGACTGTTGTTTCCAGCCCGACTCCCCACCAACCCCAGCCCCAGTCACTTCTAGCTGTCGGTATTCAGAGTTACAGTGCCTGAACCACCAAGTGGATGTTTTTGGTGGATTTTTCATAATGTTCCCACTGTCCAGTGATTTGGACTTTTGGGAGTAATTGTTGTGAAATGTACTTTCTAACCCCCACCTGCCTTCAAGATGAAAGGGTGTTCCATCTGACCACAATGGGCTTGGCCATAGTCTGCTGCCAGACCTCTAGCAGTTTTGGTTTAGGCTGCAGGAATGACGCACCCTGCTAGTTTGGTCTGCAAACCTAAAGTGGGGAGGGATTGGGATTGGCTGAATGCATGACTCTTTTCCCCCCCCCCCCTCCTCCCTCTCGTGTGTGCAGGAGACACTTGCATTTGGAACAAGTTTCAAATTCAAGGTAATCCAAGAGAGTTGGTATAATGTCCTATGGGGATGGAAACCTGCCTGGCCTGACCTATATGTGACTCCAGTCCCACACCAACATGGTTGACTCTTAACTGCCCTTTGAACAAGCCTCTCGGTTGTAACAAACCACTCAACAGTTCAAGAAGGCCGCCCACCACCACCTTCTCAGGGCAACTAGCGATGGACAATCAATGCTGGCCTTGCCAGTGACGGCCACTTCCTGAGAATGAATAATTAAAAAAAAACAACCTGCTGCTTCATGAATTGCTGATCTGACTCTCTCGTTTACTATGTCCGCCAACCCTCTCTGCAAAAGAACTCTTGCTTTCGCCATTCTTGTCTTGTTCTTGGCGTATCTCAATCTGAAGCATCTATGTGCTCTCTGTTCCAGTTCGAAGGTGGGTAGGTGTCTTTTTTTTGTTTCAATTGAGGAAGCAAAGTGAAGAGTCACCACCAAGGTCGCAGAGAGAAGACGAGGTAAATTGGGCAGTAGTAACGAGGCGATGCCAAGCTTGGCCTTTAAACACTTGAAGATTGTGTGAGGAAAGGAAAGCTGACTGGAATGAGGAGATCTTTAGAAGGAAGAGCGTAGTGTCAATAATAAGTAAGAGAGGTGGTGAAGGTTTTGGGAGTGAAGATTGCCTGTCTGATGACCAACTCCTTCATGCAGCCCATCTATGGGAGTATTAGAGGTGCTCAGGTGTTTACAGCATGGAAGGAGGCCATTCAGCCCATCGATCCTGTGCAGGTGCTTGTTCTTGAGGTTGGCACAGTATCCAGTCTGGGGCTTTACAGTGTTGAGAGTTGGCACTAAAAAAAATCACCTCAAGGCAGCTTCGGTGATGGCGAAGCTGGTCACTCTGCTTCCCCAGCCACAAAACATAGGGCTAATCCTTCGAAAGGAAGAAGACTTACTGGCCTTCATGGCCAGCTCTTGGTCACGGAACATTTCTTGTTTGTGTGTTAAGCCCTACTATTCAATGGATTAATGGGCTCTCTGCTTCATAGGAACATAGAAATTACTAGATGATCACAGACTAAGTTTGCCTTCTACCATCCTGGCAGTCACATAATGCAACGATAATGGAGTTGTTGACTAATCACAGCAATCAATCTCCATCAAGGAGTCTACAACAGACCCAGACATGAGGTGAGAAAAACCCCAGTGGTGGAGAGCTTTGGGAACCATAGGTCCAAAGCCACCTGTTGCTCCCAAACATGCTACACTTACCACACGTCATGTCTCAAATTACTCACATACTGGATCCCAACATGTTATTTTTGGAAATCTCCTTTCTGTACTGTGGCGACCAGAACTGTACACCGTATTCTAAGTCCGGTCACACCAATGATTTATAAAGTGGCAGGATTACCTCTTTGGCTCAATATTGACCTTTTAATACATCCCAACATCTGGTTTGCTTTACTGACTGCCACCGAGCATTGCTGCGACAGCTTCCATTTACTGTCAATCAGGAACCTCTTTCATTTTCACATAGTTTGAAACTTAATTTGTTGCTTTCAGTCGTTGCTACGAAGCATCATTGCTGAAAGATGTATGAAATCTAATTTGTGGTCTCTCTCTTCTCCTCCCCCCCCCCCCCTCCCCCATGGTAGTTACCGAGCAGACACCCAGACATATCAGCCCTACAACAAGGACTGGATCAAGGAGAAGATCTACGTCCTGCTGCGTAGACAGGCCCAGCAAGCAGGGAAATAGGTGGAACCCTGCCTCTGGTGCAGGGAGGTCACACAGCAGGCACGTGTAGAATACACTTCCCGAGTCTTTGTGTTCAAGCAGAGCTGCGATTCCTCACTTCACGGGAGACTAGAACATCATTGAGCAGCAATCGGAATATGCGATCGGTGAATAAAAAAGGTACTTTGTACTGACTTGTAAATGCTAGACAATAGTTTTAAATGCGGTTTTGAATTCTTCATCAGTGAGCAATGCAAGCATGGTACGGTCCCATACTCTACATTGGTGAGTGGATACCTGGAACGTTTGGTACGGGTGCCTCGTTTTAGAATGTGCTGTTTCCAGTCCATGGTGTTTATTGTATAGTGAAGCACAATACCTAGGCACACCCATCTCTCCCTCCCGATTGGTTTTTGAGTATGATGTGTGTGTTTTTAATCTGCGTTCCACTCTCTTGCACTGATACCTTTTGGGGAAAAAGTGCATGAAATAACTTATGTTGGAGAGCTCCTTATACTGTCTGCAGTTTAATTTATGCAAGTTTTTAAATAATTTTTGACGAACAATAAAATTTCACACGATACCATTTCTGTTTTAATTTTTTTAATCCATTGAATTGGCTCTTCGCAATGAGCCATGGCTGGCACAAATCTAATCCTCTGCTGCCTCTCCCTTTCAACACCCACACTCTTCTGAATTGTGTTCGAGCGTTGCAGCTTTTGGGAGTTTGTCCAATTTTCTCCATTAGTTGCTGTAGATGAAATGTGGCGGAAAGGGAGAGGCCAGTGTCTCTACTGCGCTGGCAATCATTTCATTCCTCAAAGGGGAAGAAGTAGATTTTCATTTGACTCTCCAGTTAAAGTGGTTGCAGTCTAGTTTGAACAGGGTAACAAGAGTATGCCATTCGGCCCCTCAAGCCTGTCTGCCATTCAATTCGATCATGGCTGATCTGTACTTTAACCCCATTTACCCGCCTTGGTCCGTAACCCTTGATGCCGTTGCCCAACAAAAATCTATCAATCGCAGTTTTGAAAATTTCAAGTTTGCTGTTGAAATCTCTTCACCACTTAGCATTGTTAATCAAACAACGTGTAATTCACTTAAACTCCGACTTCTCAAGCGCTTAGGAATGGCAACAACTCTCTTTCCCTCCCTCCTCCCCAACCCCACCACATTTTCTTGGCACCTGTTAACCGCATCAAGCAATTCCATGTTGATTCGCTAAAGCACATAATGATGCTGCTTGTACTTTGAATAGTGTGTCTGGGCCTCAGGGCTGTGCTCTGAGCTCGTTTCCCACAGTAGTTATTGTGCCATATTTGAGTTAATCAGACTATTTTGTTTTTTAATGTTGAGTTATGGCTAGTTTTGTGCCCACTGGGCACAGGGTCAAAACTGTTAAAACATTCCTTACCCAGGAGCCTTGACCCTAGCAAATCCTTCACTCGTTGCTCTGGATTGGATTGGAGCCAGAAACTGAAAAGGACAATGTTGGAACTCTACCCCACTTGTCCCTATGTGAGATATCCTCACAAAATCAGGTGAGACTAAAAGGACTTGCATTTCTTTCACGTATTCACAGCCTCGAGACGTCCCAAAGTGCTTTACAGACAAAGTATTTTTAAAGTGTAGTCACTGTTGGTAGGTAGGAAACACGGCAGCCAATTTGCACACAGCAAGGTCCCACAAACAGCAATGTGAAGACCAGATAATCTGTTTTAGTAATGTTGGTTGAGGGATAAATGTTGGCCATGACACAGGGAGAACTCCCCTGCTCTTCTTTGAATAGTGCCGTGGGATCTTTTACGTCCACCTCAGGGCTTCTGTTTAACGTTTCATCCGAAAGATGGCACCTCTGACAGTGCAGCACTCCCTCAGTACTGCATTGAAGTACCGTCTTAGATTATGTGCTTAAGTCTCTGGAGTAGGTCTGGATCCTGCAACCTACTGATTCAGAGGCAAAAGTGCTACCACTGAACCAAAGCTGACAATATAATCAACAAAAAAATTGTACTGCAAATAATAGCTTGTTTTATCTACCTTCTAACCTCAAACTATGTCAGTTTATCAAAATACTTGAAGATAAAACTGCAAAAAAAATGAAACAATTTGACTTTATAACTAAAGTGCTTTCTCAATCTTAAATCAGAATTTGCCAGATTCTCCCTCCCATTCCATGCTGCACCCCATCTGAAATTAGTCACGTGGCACTTTACAATTAGGTGTCTTTAATCTGGTTGCTTGAAAATCCATTTTGAGAGGTGAGCAAAGCTACTTGATATTTATCAACCCTTTATGAGGGGTTTTGATCGAGTAAATAAGGAGAAATTGTTTAAACTGGCAGAAGGGTCGGTAACCAGAGGACACAGATTTAAGATAATTATCAAAAGAACCAGGGGGGAGATGAGGAATTTTTTTTTTTAATGCAGTGAGTTGTTGTGATCTGGAATGCACTGCCTGAAAGGGTAGTGAAAGCAGATTCAGTAGTAATTTTCAAAAGCGAATTGGAGAAATACTTGAAAAGGAAAAATGTATGGGGAGTGGGGCTAATTGGATAGCTCTTTCAAAGAGCTGCACAGGCATGATGGGCCGAATGGCCTCCTTCTATGCTGTTTGATTCTACAGCTAAAGGCTTGAGCTGAAATATTCTCTGGAATGGGCGAGTCACAGCTGCATGCGTTGCCCAGTTGCCAGAGTCCAATTTATATAATGAGCTACTCTGAAATCCAAGTCTTTTAGGCTGTTGCCTTAGTAGCTTCAAGCAAGGCAGTTTCTTGATGGTATGAGCTCAGCTGGAGGCTGGCCAACACAACACAGACTGATGTGTGTGTCTTGCTGGAGAGAAGGTTGAGGACTGTAGTTTGGAATCAAATAATGGGGCACATCAGTCATTCAGGTCCCGTATTCCATCTTGTTTATTTTACTCGCGCAGTGATTGTTGATGACCAGTTTCTCCGATAATGAGGTAAAGAACTTCTGAGCAGTAACTGCAGAGGTTGAATTAAAATGTATAGATTTTCTGATTTAATTTTTTTTTCTACCGCCCCAACACCCCCTCCGCGTCCCCCCCCCCCCCCACATTCCTCCCTCCCACAGTCAAAAGCCTGTGCTGGGTTTGGTTATCTGGGTAGAAGCAGCCCGCTAATACCTCACCAGTTATTTTGGTTGAGCCTAAACTGAGTGGCTGTGATTTACTCTACTATGGGAAGCATCACATCCGTACCTGCCCTCCAAGGGTAATCTGAAGAATGATCACGAGTGGGATCCCCGGTCATGGTGCCCCTACTGCAATGTCTGGTGTGAACAGCTACCATGTACTATCTACAGGATGCACTGCAGCAACTTAACGAGGCTTCTTCGACAGCACCTCCCAAATCCGCGGCCACTACCGCCTAGAAGGACAAGGGCAGCAGGCGCATGGAAACACCGCCACCTCCAAGTCACATACCATTCTGAATTGGAAATATGTCGCCGTTCCTTCATCGTCGTTGGGTCAAAATCCTAGAACTCCCTAAGCACTGTAGGAGTACCTTCACCACACGGACTGCAGTGGTTCAAGAAGGTGGCTCACCACCACCTTCTCGAGGGCAACTAGAGATGGGCACTAAATGCCGACCTTGCCAGCAACGCCCACATTCCGAGAGTGAATTTTAAAAAGTATAGAATTAACAGGAGTGGTTAAATGATTCTATTTAATCTGTTACTACTTAAATTCAGCTCCCTCATGCTGTTGGGCTTGATAGTTGCTCAAAGCCATTTAATACATCCTTTTGAATTTTTTTTAAATTGTAGTTCTGTTTTAAATCGAAGTTTGAGATCTGAAGCCACTGTCTCAGTAAAATCTATCCAACTATCAACTGGCATATTCCCACTTTTTTTTTTCCAGTTTCTGTCCTGGATCGTACTATAGTTACTTCTCTTGAATTGCTCAAATTGTACAAAAGTTGCTTGATCTACATTGGGAGTGGAGGGATTGCAATTTTTTCCAATAGTTTTTCTGGAGTACACAAAGTATTTGATGCTGTAAAAGTATTTTGGGGGTGTGCAAGTGTGAATGGGAGCTTGGAGCAGCACCGTGCTGTGGTGAGATGGAGATCCCCACTCATTGAGCTCACAGGTTCAACTGTGCCACTGTCGAATACCTGAGTAGAAGCTGGGCCTTCTCCCATAGGGGGGGGAGTGCAGAACTTTGGGACGTCCCGAGGTCATGAATGGTGCTTGGTGTAGTGGGGGAGGGGGTGACTGGCATTGGCTACACATCCCTGTCTACTTGGAGCATGGGTAACAGACTGCCCATATGACAAACATGACTGGTTCAACATTATACCCTTCACTTGAGGGGAGGCTGAGCAAGGCTTTTTTTTGAGAAAAGTGCTTTTTGGTAAGACAAATATACAATATACTTGTACTAAACACAAAATAAATACACATGCATACTGCTCCCTATATTTCTTTTATTCATTCTTGGGATATGGGCGACTGGCATTTAGTGCCCATCCCTAATTGCCCTTGAGAAGGTGGTGATGAGCTGCCGCCTTGAACCGCTGCAGTCTGTGTGGTGAAGGTACTCCCACAGTGCTGATGGGGAGGGAGTTCCAGGATTTTAATCCAGCAATGTTGAAGGAACGGTGATATTGTATGATTTTTGTAGTATGTTTGCTAGGAGGGAGTCTTGAACTCAACTGAAGTCCTGGAGCTCCGAATTGAGCCATTTCATGAAATCATAGAAGTTTACGACTGGTATCTGGAAATTCCTTAAATTTTGGCTGGGGGAATTAAATTCTACCATTCTCGGTTTAGTTTCACTGTTTTCTTGTGTGTCAAACAACAAAGAGCAGTGACCATTCTGTCTGACTCACTAGAAGTGAAGTCAGTACTTAGAGGAGAAAAAATTGACAGTAAAGTTGCTTCTTGAAGCAACCTATTCATACCTTCACCAATACTGTTGCTTCAAACTTGCTTCAGGGTAATGCTAAGTAATTTTGACAAGGTAATTAATCACTTCCATGATGTCAGCAGAATGTCTAGTCTGGTACAAATCTGGAATGCACTGCCTGAAAGGGTGGTAGGAGCAGATGCAATAGTAACTTTCAAAAGGGAATTGGATCTATACTTGAAAAGGGAAAACATTACAGGGCTATGGGGAAAAAGCAGGATAGCTTTTTCAAAGAGCCGGCACAGGTACGATGGGCTGAATGGCCTCCTCCTATGCTATATGATTCTATAACTATCAGATGTATTTTTTTAAGTGGAAAGTCTGGGACAGGTTGCCTACGTGACAGGAAGTAAGTCTTATTTATTGGCAATGGTCGGTCGAAAGCAGTTAACATTTTGGAACCTTAACTTTTTTCCCTTCTATTTCTTTATAACTGAATTTGTAAATGTCGTTTAAAAAATATTATTGTAAGTATTTAATTTTTAGACCGCTCAGTTTGAGTAGTATTGGCTAGAGATCTCTGAAGTACAAACTGCAAAATAAAAGTCCATTAATTTTTAAAGTAATGAAGGCACTGCTTTATGGCTATTTTAATTGCTTCCATTGCATGGAATTCTATGGTTTTTACCGAGCTTTTAAGTAACCTGGAAACCGGTGGCCTTCGGAAATATTTTTCTCTGCTTACTTCTGGATGTGAAGCATTAATTACTGAGGTTTTTCAATTGATTTTTGCAAGTACACTCAACTCCAGCCATGACCTCACTGTGCAGTTCCAGACTTAACCAAAACTTACAAACCTCCCGTGTGTTTAAATACAAAGAAGTAAGCAACAGACCTGCCTGTTCTTCAAGGGAAGTGATGTAATAGAAAGAAAGATGTACTAACACTGCCTGGACAGCACCATTGAAGGTGGTATAATAGTGTTGCCCTTTCACCCCCCTGGAACATTCTGCTCATGCAGATTGTGACTTGGGTTACCAAACCTCCAGGCTTGCCCTGGAGTTTCCAAGAATTGAAGATTAATCTGGACACTGCTACAAGAAACCCAGAAGAGAGAAATTATAGGGGCTTTAAAAATTGTGCGTGCTTTTCATTTTCTTTTACGTTTCATTTATTGGTTATTAAAATATTGGGGGGGGGGAGGGGGTGGAAATGTCCGTTTGACTGGCAGTCAGGTAACGCAGAATTTATTCGCTTTCCAATTGGTGTGAGAAGGTGGGGCACCGTGAGGATGGGGGTGTCGGGCGACCAATGGATGGGCTGTTGGAGGCGGTAGGTCATGTGATAATCTCCTGGAAAAGGTCCAACCAGACTTGGCAACCCTAATTGTGACACCAGATTTATCTTGGTTTGGAATAATTCCCAGTAAGTGAATGTTTCAGCTAATCAGTAAAAGTTGTACATCTGGGAGGGGAAAAAAACCAAATTGGCCACTGTAGTACACGGCAGCTCCAGAGAAAGGATGGTATGCAGTCCGTTTGTGCGTGATGTCTCCTTTAGACAACTGCAGCAGCATCTGTACTGAACTGTGTTGAGGCTCCTGTCCAAACTTTCCCAGTTGCAGTTCAGCATTCTGAGCTTTTTTTTAAATCTTGTGTCTACAGTGAAAATGTATTTACACAAATTTTAAAAACCCCTTCTCCGCTTCCAAGTCCATGCAGGTTTAATGGGTGCAGCGTGGCTTCGGGTGTCACGTGACCTGCAGCAGCTCCCACTGTTGGCTGTCGAGCTGGGGCTGACATGGTGTGGTCCCCACCCGGTTGGGTTCAGTCTTGGCTGCTTGGCTGTCCAGGCAAGCGCCAGTTACGAGGTGCTGGATGGCCGATCCCTTCAGCTTCCATTTCTGGAATAAACAACAAAGACATTGTTGCACACTGTGGTTAAAGAAAGATCTTTTTGTACAGCGCCTTTCATGATCTCGGGACATCCCAAAACGGTTCACAGACAATGCAGTACTTTTGAAGCATAGTCACTGTTGTAATGTAGGAAACACGACAGCCAATTTGCGCACAGCAAGGCCCCACAATCAGCAAAGAGTTAATGACATTTTGCTGATGTCGGTGGAGGGATAAATATTGACCAGGACACTGGGGAGAACTCCCCTGCTCTTCTTTGAAATAGTGCCATGGGATCTTTTACATCCCCCACCTGAGAGGAAATGGGGCCTCGGTTTAACATCTCATCCAAAAGCCGGCACCTCCAACAATGCAGCACTCCCTCAATGCTGCACTGCAGTGTCGACCTGGATTTTGTGCTCAAATCTCTCGAGTGGGGCTTGAACCCATGACCTCTGCCTCGGGCGAGAGTGCTCCGCTGAGCCACGGCTGACATCCCTTGAGGACTCCGTCCTGTGTTTCTATTGATGGAATCTAATCTAGTAAGTGAGCTTACTTTTAGGTTCGTGATCTTCAAATAAAAGGGAGATAGAAAAATAACGCACAGTAGATAATTGCTTAATTCTATTTTTTATCTTTTCAAAATTCTTGGCAACAACCTTCAATTGAGACAGTTCCATCTGTAATCCCATATTGGCATTCGTTTAATTGAAAATACCTCCCTCAATCCTAAAACCTATTAAAATGATCTGGCTTGTCAACATAAATAATACTTAATATATAAAATTGAACCAATGTGTGAGTGTGGAGAATGGGACTTGAGCACACTTCAGTGCAGTAATAGATTTTGGTACGGCTAACTTTTAACGGGATGAGACAGACTGACGACTGCAAACTGGTCAAAACTGTTATTGGGTAAAACTACAGATGAACAGTGGGAGGTGTTAGAATCCTAGTACATCATAGAAGGAGGCCATTCGGCCCATCGAGTCTGCACCGGTACTTTCAACGAGCAATCCAGTTCGTCCCACTCGCCTGCTTTTTCCCCATTTTTTTTCTCCAAGTATTTATTCAGTTCTCTTTTGAAAGCTACTATTGAATCTGTATCCACCACCCTATCCAAATCCTAACCACTCGTTACATAAAGTTTTCCTCCTGTCGCCTCTGGTTCTTTTGCCAATCACCTTAAACCTGTGCCCTCTGGTTATCAACCCTTCAGCCATTGGAAACCGTTTCTCTTTATTTACTCTATCTAAATCCTTCATGATTTTAAACACCTTTAACAAATCTCCTCTTGGCCTTCTCTGTTCCAAGTAGAACAAGCGCAGCTTCTCTGGTCTATCCACGTAACTGTAATCCCTTATCCCTGGAACCATTCTAGTAAATCTCTTCTGTACCCCCTCTAAGGCCTTCACATCCTTCCTGAAGTGTGGTGCCAGAACTGGACACAATACTGCAGCTGGGGCCAAGCTAGTGTTTTACATTGGTTCAGCATAACTCCCTGGCTTTTGTACTCTCTGCCTCGGTTTATAATGCCCAGGATCCCATGTGCTTTATTAACTGCTTCGTTAACCTGTCCTGCCACCTTTTAAAGATTTGTGTACAAGCACCCCCAAGTCTCTCTGTTCTTGTACCCCTTTTAAAATTGTACCATTTAGTCTGTATGGTCTCTTCTTATTCTTCCAAAATGTATCAGCTCACACTTCTCTGCGTTGCATTTCATCTGCCATGTGTCCGCCCATTCCACCAGCCTGTCTAACTTCTTGAAGTCTATCACTATATTCCTCGCTGTTTACTACACTTCCAAGTTTCGTGCCATCTGCAAATTTCAAAATTGTGCCCTGTATCACCAAGTCCAAGTCATTAACTTACATCAAAAACAGCAGTGGTCCTAGTACTGAACCCTGGGGAACGCCACTCTGTATACCTCCCTCCAGTCTGAAAAACAGCCATTCACCACAACTGTTTACTATTCCTTAGCCAATTTTGGATCCATGCTGGTACTACCTCTCTTATTCCATGGGCTTCAATTTTGCTAACAAGCCTAATATGTGGTGCTTTATCAAATGCATTTTTGAAAGTCCATATACACATCAACCGCACTGCCCTCGTCCACCCTCTTATCTCCTCAAAAAACTCAATCAAGTTAATCAAACATGATTTGCCCTTAACAAATCCGAGCTGGCTCTCCTTTATTAGTCCATGCTTGTCCAAGTGGCTGTTAATGTTCTCCTGAATTATTGTTTCTAAAAGCTTCTCCACCACCGACGTTAAACTGACTGGCCTGTAATTGCCAGGTTTACCCTTCTCCCCTTTTTTGAACAAGGGTGTAACATTTGAAATCCTCCAGTCCTTTGGCATCACCCCTGTAGCTAAGGAAGATTGTGGCCAGCATTTTTGCAATTTCTACCCTTCCCTCAGCAACCTAGGATGCATCCCACATGGACTGGGTGACTTATCACTTTAATTACTGCCAGTCTGTCTAGTACCACCTCTTTTTATTTATTTCTATCTCATCCAGAATCCAAGCAACCTCCCCGTTTACCATGGTCTTGGCAATGTCCTCTTCCTTGGTAAATACTGATGCAAAGTACTCATTTAGTACCTCATTTATGTCTTCTGCCTCCACCAATAGTTCTCCATTTTGGTCCCTAATCGGCCCCATTGCTCCTCTGACAACCCTTTTACTGTTAATATGCCTATAAAGACCTTTAGATTTCCTTTAATGTTAGCTGCCAATCTACTCTCGTACTATCTCGTTGCCTCTTTCATTTCCTTTTTCACTTATCCTCTCTACTTTTTATATTCAGCCTGATTCTCCCTTGTATTTATCAAGTTGACATCTGTCATACACCCCCTTTTTCTGTTTCATCCTACTCTACAACTTCTTTGTCATCCAGGGAGCTCTGGCTTTGGTTGCCCTCCCTTTCCCTCTTGTGGGAATGTATTTTGACTGTACCAAAACCATCTCCTCGTTAAAGGCCGCCCATTGCTTTAATACAGTTCTGCCTGCCAGTCTTTGACTCCCAATTTATCCGGGCCAGATCTCTCCTCAATTTGCTAAAATTAGCCCTCCTCCAGTTAAACATTTTTATTCTAGAGTCCTTTCTCTATAACTAAGCTAAACCTTATGATACTGTGCTCTCCAACTGTGACATTTTCCACTTGACCCACTTCATTACCTAGCACTAGATTCAGCAATACCTCCTTCCTCGTTGGGCAGGAAATATACTGATCAAGAAAATTCTCCTGAACACACTTCAGAAATTCCTCCTCTTCTCTGTCCTTAACACAATCACTGCCCCATTTCTTTACTGGTCCCATTATCACCCTCCTTTGCCTTGCACTACCATCCCATCATCACCTCTACCCTCCACCCCTCCACAGATGAGAGATGGTTGGAGGTCAATCATCACAGCACCAGGACATTGTTGCAGGAGTTCCTCAGGGCAGTGTCCTTGGCCCAACCATCTTCAGCTGCTTCATCAATGACCTTCCCTCCATTATAAGGTTAGAAGTGGGGATGTTTGCTGATGACTGCACAGTCTTCAGTGCCATTCGCAACTCCTCAGATAATGAAGCAGTCTATGCCCGCATGCAGCAAGACCTGGACAACATTCAGACTTGGGCTCATAAGTGGCAAGTAACATTCACACCACACAAGTGCCTGGCAAGTAACATTCGCACCACACAAGTGCCAGGCAATGACTATTTAAAACAAGCGAGAGTCTAACCACTGCCCCTTGATATTCAATGGCATTACTATTGCCGAATCCCGCACCATTGGAGGTCACCATTGACCAGAAACTTAACTGGACCAGCCATATAAATACTGTGGCAACAAGAGCAGGTCAGAGGCTGGGCATTCTGCGGCGGGTGTCTTATCTCCTGACTCCCCAAAGCATTTCCACCATCTGCAAGGCACAAGTCAGGAGTGTGATGTTATACTCTCCACTTGCCTGGATGAGTGCAGCGCCAACAACACTCAAGAAGCTCGCTACCGCCCATGACAAAGCAGCCTGCTTGATTGGCACCCCATCCATCACCTTAACCATTCACTCCCTCCACCACTGGCGTACCGTGGCTGCAGTGTGTACCATCTACAAGATGTACTGCAGCACCTCCCAAACCTGCGAGCTCTACCACCGAGAAGGACAAGAGCAGCAGATGTATGGAAACACCACCACCTCCAAGTTACACACCATCCTGACTTGGAAGTAGATCACCGTTCCTTCATCGTCGCTGGGTCAAAATCCTGGAACTCCCTAACAGCACTGTGGGAGTACCTTCACCACATGGACTGCAGCAGTTCAAGAAGGCGGCTCACCACCACCTTCTCAAGGGCAATTAGGGATGGGCAATAAATGCTGGCCTTGCCAGCGACGCCCACATCCCATGAACGAATAAAGAAAAAAGACCCACTCTCCCTCCCGGCCCCCGTACTCGCCCAAAGCCTGCCACATCTGCAATGTTCTCCAACCCTCATGAAAAGTCATCAACCCAAAACTTCAACTTTGCCTATCTCGCCACAGATGCTGCCCATCCCGCAGAGCATTCCCAGCACTCTGAGTGATATCAGGACAGGTGATTCCTTAGGGGACAGAACTCGACCAAATAAAACAGCCATGATCAACAAAACAATATAAAACTAAAGGAAAGAGCATATAAATGTGCAAAGAATAGTGTAGATCCAGGGGACTGGGACAGACAAAAAAGATAGTAAGAGCTGCAAAAAGGGAATACGAAAAGAAACTTGATGGATATTAAGATTAACACAATTTGTTTTATAATTAGAAAACAAAGGGTAGTCAAGAGTAATGTGAGCCCTTTAAAAACTGATGGGGGGGTAATATTGCAAATGAAATTAAGGAAATGGCAGACTTGTTGAATAATTACTTTGTCAGTCTTCAGAGTAGGGAAGAGGATAATATACCTAACATTTCAGGGAAATTAATAATGAATCAAGGACTGGAACTCACTAAACTTAATGTAAGGAAGAAAACAGTATTAGAAAAAATACTGATAAATCCCCAGGACCTGTTGGTTGGCACCCAAAGATTTTAAAGGAAGCAGGTGAGGAAATTGCAGATGCTTTAGCCATAATCTTTCAAGGTGCTCTCAATTCAGGAATTGTCCCTTTCGATTGGGAAAACTGCAAATGCAACTCCATTATTTAAGAAAGGGGAGAGAGAGAAACCAGACTTGGTAGTCTAATATCTGCTGTGGGAAAGTTATTGGAATCTATAATTAAGGACAAATTGACTGAGCACTTGGAGAAATGTGAGCACTTGGAGAAATGTGAGCTGATTAGAAAGAGCCAACATGGATTTGTAAAGGGTAGGTCATGCCTAACAAATCTAATTAATTTTTTTGAGGAAGTAACTAAAGTAGTAGAGAGGGGAATGTCTATGGATGTACACAAGAACATTAGAACATAAGAATTAGGAGCAGGAGTAGGCCATTCGGTCCCTTGAGCCTGCTCCGCCATTCAATGAGATCATGGCTGATCTTCTGCCTCAATTCCATTCACCGGCCTTATCGCCATATCCCTTGATGCCCTTACTAGTCAGAAGTCTATTGACTTCTGTTTTGAATATACCCAATGACTGAGCCTCCACAGCCCTCTGGGGTAGAGAATTCCAAAGATTCACCACCCTCTGTGTGAAGAAATTTCTTCTCATCTCAGTCCTGAGTGGCCTACCCTTTATCCTGAGGCTGTGGCCCCCGGTTCTAGACTCCCCAGCCAAGGGAAACATTCTCCCAGCATCCACCCTATCAAGCCCTGTAATAATTTTGTATGCTTCAATGAGATCCCCTCTCATTCTTCTGAAGTCAAGAGAATACAGGCCTCGTTTACTCAATCTCTTATACGACAGTCCCGCCATCCCAGGAATCAATCTCGTGAACCATCATTGCACTTCCTCTATGGCAAGTATATCTTTCCTTAGGTTAGGAGACCAAAATTGTACACAGTACTCCAGGTGTGGTCTCACCAAGGCCCTATATAATTGGAGTAAGACTTCTTTACTCCTGTACTCAAATCCTCTTGTAATGAAGGTCAGCATACCATTTGCCTTCCTAATGGCTTGCTGCACCTGCACATTCACTTTCAGTGACTCATGTACAAGGACACCCAGGTCCCTTTGAGCATCTGCATATCCCAATCTTTCACCATTTAGGAAATACTCTGCCTTTCTGTTTTTTCTACCAAAGTGGATAACTTCACATTTATCCACATTATAATCCATCTGCCATGTTCTCACCCACTCACTGAGCCTGAGATCCCCTTGAAGCCTCTTCACATCTGACACTGTCACCTAGTGTGTCATCAGCAAATTTGGAAATGTTACATTTAGTCCCCTCATCCAAATCATTGATATAGATTGTAAATAGCTGGGACCCAAGTACCGATCCTTGTGGTACCCCACTAGTCACAGCCTGCCATCCTGAAAAAGACCCGTTTATCCCTACTCTTTGTTTCCTGTTTGTTAACCAATTCTCAATCCATGCTAGTATATTACCCCCAATTCCATGTGCCCTAATTTTGTTCACCAACCTCTTGTGTGGGACCTCATCGAAGGCCTTCTGAAAATCCAAATACACCACATCTACCAGTTCCCCTTTGACTACTCCACTAGTTACATCCTCAAAGAACTCCAATAGGTTTGTCAAACAGGACTTCCCTTTCATAAATCCATGTTGACTCTGCCCAATCTTACTATTAGTTTCTAAGTGCCCAATTATTGCATCCTTTATAATAGACTAGCTGAAGTGCCCGGCGGTGCCGAGGGTCTTTTGAGGGCATGTTGTTGTTGGAAGAGAGAGAGCGACTGGGGGCAAGAGAGAGAGCGACTGGGGGCAAGAGAGAGAGCGACTGGGGGCAAGAGAGAGAGCGACTGGGGGCAAGAGAGAGAGCGACTGGGGGCAAGAGAGAGAGCGACGGGGGCAAGAGAGAGAGCGACGGGGGCAAGAGAGAGCGCGACTGGGGGCAAGAGAGAGAGCGACTGGGGGCAAGAGAGAGAGCGACTGGGGGCAAGAGAGAGAGCGACTGGGGGCAAGAGAGAGAGCGACTGGGGGCAAGAGAGAGAGCGACTGGGGGCAAGAGAGAGAGCGACTGGGGGCAAGAGAGAGAGCGACTGGGGGCAAGAGAGAGAGCGACTGGGGGCAAGAGAGAGAGCGACGGGGGCAAGAGAGAGAGCGACTGGGGGCAAGAGAGAGAGCGACTGGGGGCAAGAGAGAGCGACTGGGGGCAAGAGAGAGAGCGACTGGGGGCAAGAGAGAGAGCGACTGGGGGCAAGAGAGAGAGCGACTGGGGGCAAGAGAGAGAGCGACTGGGGGCAAGAGAGAGAGCGACTGGGGGGGCAAGAGAGAGAGCGACTGGGGGGGCAAGAGAGAGAGCGACTGGGGGCAAGAGAGAGAGCGACTGGGGGCAAGAGAGAGAGCGACTGGGGGCAAGAGAGAGAGCGACTGGGGGGGCAAGAGAGCGACTGGGGGGAAGAGAGCGACTGGGGGGGAAGAGAGAGCGACTGGGGGGGAAGAGAGAGCGACTGGGGGGGAAGAGAGCGACTGGGGGGGAAGAGAGAGCGACTGGGGGGAAGAGAGAGCGACTGGGGGGGAAGAGAGAGCGACTGGGGGGGAAGAGAGAGCGACTGGGGGGGAAGAGAGAGAGACTGGGGGGAAGAGAGAGCGACTGGGGAGAAGAAAGAGCGACTGGGGGGAAGAGAGAGCGACTGGGGGGAAGATAGAGAGAGAGCGACTGGGGGGAAGATAGAGAGAGAGCGACTGGGGGGAAGAGAGAGCGACTGGGGGGAAGAGAGAGAGCGACGGGGGGAAATGAGAGAGCGACTGGGGGGAAATGAGAGCGACTGGGGGGAAATGACAGAGCGACGGGGGAAATGAGAGAGCGACTGGGGGGAAATGAGAGAGCGACTGGGGGAAATGAGAGAGCGACTGGGGGGAAGAGAGAGAACGACGGGGGGGAAGAGAGAGAGCGACTGGGGGGGAAGAGAGAGAGAGAGCGACTGGGGGGGAAGAGAGAGAGCGACTGGGGGGGCAAGAGAGCGACTGGGGGGAAGAGAGCGACTGGGGGGGAAGAGAGAGCGACTGGGGGGGAAGAGAGAGCGACTGGGTGGAAGAGAGAGCAACTGGGGGGAAGAGAGAGCGACTGGGGGGAAGAGAGAGCGACTGGGGGGGAAGAGAGAGAGCGACTGGGGGGAAGAGAGAGAGCGACTGGGGGGGAAGAGAGAGAGCGACTGGGGGGGAAGAGAGAGAGCGACTGGGGGGAAGAGAGAGAGCGACTGGGGGGAAGAGAGAGAGCGACTGGGGGGAAGAGAGAGAGCGACTGGGGGGAAGAGAGAGAGCGACGGGGGGAAGAGAGAGAGCGACTGGGGGGAAGAGAGAGAGCGACTGGGGGGAAGAGAGAGAGCGACTGGGGGGAAGAGAGAGGGCGACTGGGAGGAAGAGAGAGCGACTGGGGGGAAGAGAGAGAGCGACTGGGGGGGCAAGAGAGAGCGACTGGGGGGGCAAGAGAGAGCAACTGGGGGGGAAGAGAGAGAGCGACTGGGGGGGAAGAGAGAGCGACTGGGGGGGATGAGAGAGCGACTTGGGGGGGTAGAGAGAGCGACTGGGGGGGAAGAGAGAGCGACTGGGGGAAGAGAGAGAGCGACTGGGGGGGAAGAGAGAGCGACTGGGGGGGAAGAGAGAGCGCAACTGGGGGGGAAGAAGGAGAGCGACGGGGGGGGGAAGAGCGACTGGGGGGGGAAGAGAGCGACTGGGGGGGAAGAGAGAGCGACTGGGGGAGAAGAGAGCGACTGGGGGGGAAGAGAGAGCGACTGGGGGAGAAGAGAGCGACTGGGGGTAAATGAGAGAGCGACTGGAGGGGAGAGAGAGGGCGACTGGGGGGAAGAGAGAGAGCGACTGGGGGGGGGAAGAGAGCGACTGGGGGGGAAGAGAGAGCGACTGGGGGGGAAGAGAGAGCGACTGGGGGGGAAGAGAGAGAGCGACTGGGGGGGGAAGAGAGAGCGCGACTGGGGGGGGAAGAGAGAGCGCGACTGGGGGGAAGAGAGCGCGACTGGGGGGGGAAGAGAGAGCGCGACTGGGGGGGAAGAGAGAGCGCGACTGGGGGGGAAGAGAGAGCGCGACGGGGGGGAAGAGAGAGCGCGACTGGGGGTGAAGAGAGCGCGACGGGGGGGGGAAGAGAGAGCGCGACGGGGGGGAAGAGAGAGCGCGACGGGGGGGAAGAGAGAGCGACTGGGGGGGATGAGAGAGCGACTTGGGGGGGTAGAGAGAGCGACTGGGGGGGAAGAGAGAGCGACTGGGGGGAAGAGAGAGAGCGACTGGGGGGGAAGAGAGAGCGACTGGGGGGGAAGAGAGAGCGCAACTGGGGGGGAAGAAGGAGAGCGACTGGGGGGGGAAGAGAGCGACTGGGGGGGGGAAGAGAGCGACTGGGGGGGAAGAGAGAGCGACTGGGGGAGAAGAGAGCGACTGGGGGGGAAGAGAGCGTGACTGGGGGAGAAGAGAGAGCGACTGGGGGTAAATGAGAGAGCGACTGGAGGGAAGAGAGAGGGCGACTGGGGGGAAGAGAGAGAGCGACGGGGGGGAAGAGAGCGACTGGGGGGGAAGAGAGAGCGACTGGGGGGGAAGAGAGAGCGACTGGGGGGGAAGAGAGAGCGACTGGGGGGGAAGAGAGAGAGCGACTGGGGGGGAAGAGAGAGCGCGACTGGGGGGGGAAGAGAGAGCGCGACTGGGGGGGAAGAGAGCGCGACTGGGGGGGGAAGAGAGAGCGTGACGGGGGGAAGAGAGAGCGCGACTGGGGGGGAAGAGAGCGCGACTGGGGGGAAGAGAGAGCGCGACTGGGGGGGAAGAGAGAGAGCGACGGGGGGGAAGAGAGAGCGCGACTGGGGGGGAAGAGAGCGCGACGGGGGGGGAAGAGAGAGCGCGACTGGGGGGGAAGAGAGAGAGCGACTGGGGGGGAAGAGAGCGCGACTGGGGGGGAAGAGAGAGAGCGACTGGGGGGGAAGAGAGAGAGCGACTGGGGGGGAAGAGAGAGAGCGACTGGGGGGGGAAGAGAGAGCGACTGGGGGGGAAGAGAGAGAGCGACTGTGGGGGAAGAGAGAGAGAGAGCGACTGGGGGGGAAGAGAGAGAGAGAGCGACTGGGGGGGAAGAGAGAGAGCGCGACTGGGGGGGAAGAGAGAGAGAGAGCGACTGGGGGAAGAGAGAGAGAGAGCGACTGGGGGGGAAGAGAGAGAGAGCGCGACTGGGGGGGAAGAGAGAGAGAGAGCGACTGGGGGGGAAGAGAGAGAGAGAGCGACTGGGGGGGAAGAGAGAGAGAGAGCGACTGGGGGGGAAGAGAGAGAGAGAGCGATTGGATTGGGGGGAAGAGAGAGAGAGAGCGACGGGGGGAAGAGAGAGAGAGAGCGACTGGGGGGGAAGAGAGAGAGAGAGCGACTGGGGGGGAAGAGAGAGAGAGCGACTGGGGGGGAAGAGAGAGAGAGAGCGACTGGGGGGGAAGAGAGAGAGAGCAACTGGGGGGAAGAGAGAGAGAGCGACTGGAGGGGAATAGAGAGAGAGAGGACGACTGGGGGGGAAGAGGGAGAGAGCGATGGGGGGAAGAGAGAGAGAGCGACTGGGGGGGAAGAGAGAGAGAGAGCGACTGCGGGGGAAGAGAGAGCGACTGCGGGGGAAGAGAGAGAGAGAGCGACTGGGGGGGAAGAGAGAGAGCGACTGGGGGGGAAGAGAGAGAGAGAGAGCGACTGGGGGGAAGAGAGAGAGAGAGAGCGACTGGGGGGAAGAGAGAGAGAGAGAGCGACTGGGAGGAAGAGAGAGAGAGAGAGCGACTGGGAGGAAGAGAGAGAGAGAGAGCGACTGGGGGGAAGAGAGAGAGAGAGAGCGACTGGGGGGAAGAGAGAGAGAGAGCGACTGGGGGAAGAGAGAGAGAGAGCGACGGTGGAAGAGAGAGAGCGACTGGGGGGAAGAGAGAGAGCGACTGGGGGGGAAGAGAGAGAGCGACGGTGGAAGAGAGAGAGAGCGACTGGGGGGGAAGAGAGAGAGAGCGACGGTGGAAGAGAGAGAGAGCGACTGGGGGAAGAGAGAGAGCGACTGGGGGGGAAGAGGGAGAGCGACTGGGGGGGAAGAGGGAGAGCGACTGGGGGGGAAGAGGGAGAGCGACTGGGGGGGAAGAGGGAGAGCGACTGGGGAGGGAAAAGGGAGAGCGACTGGGGAGGGAAAAGGGAGAGCGACTGGGGGGGGAAGAGAGAGAGCGACTGGGGGGGAAGAGAGAGAGCGACTGGTGGGGAAGAGAGAGAGCGACTGGGGGGAAGAGAGAGAGCGACTGGGGGGGAAGAGAGAGAGCGACTGGGGGGGAAGAGAGAGCGCGACTGGGCGGAAGAGAGAGCGACTGGGGGGAAATGAGAGAGCGACTGGGGGGAAATGAGAGAGCGACGGGGGAAGAGAGAGAGCGACTGGGGGGAAGAGAGAGAGCGACTGGGGGGGAAGAGAGAGCGACTGGGGGGGAAGAGAGAGAGCGACTGGGGGGGAAGAGAGAGAGCGACTGGGGGGAAGAGAGAGAGCGACTGGGGGGGAAGAGAGAGAGCGACTGGGGGGGAAGAGAGAGAGCGACTGGGGGGGAAGAGAGAGAGCGACTGGGGGGGAAGAGAGAGAGCGACTGGGGGGGAAGAGAGAGAGCGACTGGGGGGGAAGAGAGAGCGACTAGGGGGAAATGAGAGAGCGACTGGGGGGAAATGAGAGAGCGACTGGGGGGAAGAGAGAGAGAACGACGGGGGAAGAGAGAGAGCGACTGGGTGGAAGAGAGAGAGCGACGGGGGGAAGAGAGAGAGCGACTGGGTGGAAGAGAGAGCGACGGGGGGGAAGAGAGAGAGCGACTGGGGGGAAGAGAGAGAGCGACTGGGGGGGGAAGAGAGAGAGCGCGACTGGGGGGGAAGAGAGAGAGAGCGACTGGGGGGAAGAGAGAGAGCGCGACTGGGGGGGAAGAGAGAGAGAGAGCGACTGGGGGGGAAGAGAGAGAGAGAGCGACTGGGTGGGAAGAGAGAGAGCGCGACTGGGGGGGAAGAGAGAGAGAGCGACTGGGGGAAGAGAGAGAGCGCGACTGGGGGGAAGAGAGAGAGAGAGCGACTGGGGGGAAGAGAGAGAGAGAGCGACTGGGTGGGAAGAGAGAGAGAGAGCGACTGGGGGGGAAGAGAGAGAGAGAGCGACTGGGGGGGAAGAGAGAGAGAGAGCGACGGGGGGAAGAGAGAGAGAGAGCGACTGGGGGGGAAGAGAGAGAGAGAGCGACTGGGGGGAAGAGAGAGAGAGAGAGAGCGACTGGGGGGGAAGAGAGAGAGAGAGCGACTGGGGGGGAAGAGAGAGAGAGCAACTGGGGGGGAAGAGAGAGAGAGCAACTGGGGGGGAAGAGAGAGAGAGCGACTGGAGGGGAATAGAGAGAGAGAGGACGACTGGGGGGGAAGAGGGAGAGAGCGATGGGGGGGAAGAGAGAGAGAGCGACGGGGGAAGAGAGAGAGAGAGCGACTGCGGGGGAAGAGAGAGAGAGAGCGACTGCGGGGGAAGAGAGAGAGAGAGCGACTGCGGGGGAAGAGAGAGAGAGAGCGACTGGGGGGGAAGAGAGAGAGCGACTGGGGGGGAAGAGAGAGAGAGAGCGACGGGGGGAAGAGACAGAGAGAGCGACTGCGGGGGAAGAGAGAGAGAGAGCGACTGGGGGGGAAGAGAGAGAGAGAGCGACTGGGGGGAAGAGAGAGAGAGAGCGACTGGGGGGAGAGAGAGAGAGAGAGAGCGACTGGGGGGGAAGAGAGAGAGAGAGCGACTGGGGGGAAGAGAGAGAGAGAGAGCGACTGGGGGGAAGAGAGAGAGAGAGAGCGACTGGGGGGAAGAGAGAGAGAGCGACTGGGGGGAAGAGAGAGAGAGCGACTGGGGGGAAGAGAGAGAGCGACTGGGGGGAAGAGAGAGAGAGAGAGCGACTGGGGGGAAGAGAGAGAGAGAGAGCGACTGGGAGGAAGAGAGAGAGAGAGAGCGACTGGGAGGAAGAGAGAGAGAGAGAGCGACTGGGGGGGAAGAGAGAGAGAGAGAGAGCGACTGGGGGGAAGAGAGAGAGAGAGCGACTGGGGGGAAGAGAGAGAGAGAGCGACTGGGGGAAGAGAGAGAGAGAGCGACTGGGGGGAAGAGAGAGAGAGAGCGACGGTGGAAGAGAGAGAGCGACTGGGGGAAGAGAGAGAGCGACTGGGGGGGAAGAGAGAGAGAGCGACGGTGGAAGAGAGAGAGAGCGACTGGGGGGAAGAGAGAGAGAGCGACGGTGGAAGAGAGAGAGAGCGACTGGGGGGAAGAGAGAGAGCGACTGGGGGGAAGAGGGAGAGCGACTGGGGGGGAAGAGGGAGAGCGACTGGGGGGGAAGAGGGAGAGAGCGACTGGGGGGGAAGAGGGAGAGCGACTGGGGGGGAAGAGGCAGAGCGACTGGGGAGGGAAAGGAGAGAGCGACTGGGAGGGAAAAGGGAGAGCGACTGGGGGGGGAAGAGAGAGAGCGACTGGGGGGGAAGAGAGAGAGCGACTGGTGGGGAAGAGAGAGAGCGACTGGTGGGGAAGAGAGAGAGCGACGGGGGGAAGAGAGAGAGCGACTGGGGGGGAAGAGAGAGCGACTGGGGGGAAGAGAGAGCGCGACTGGGGGAAGAGAGAGCGACTGGGGGAAATGAGAGAGCGACTGGGGGGAAATGAAGAGAGCGACGGGGAAGAGAGAGAGCGACTGGGGGGAAGAGAGAGAGAGCGACTGGGGGGAAGAGAGAGAGCGACTGGGGGGGAAGAGAGAGCGACTGGGGGGAAGAGAGAGAGCGACTGGGGGGAAGAGAGAGAGCGACTGGGGGGAAGAGAGAGCGACTGGGGAAGAGAGAGAGCGACTGGGGGGGAAGAGAGAGAGCGACTGGGGGAAGAGAGAGAGCGACTGGGAGGGACGAGGGGGAAGAGAGAGAGCGACTGGGGGGAAGAGAGAGCGACTGGGGGAATGAGAGAGCGACTGGGGGAAAGAGAGAGAGCGACTGGGGGGAAGAGAGAGAACGACGGGGGAAGAGAGAGAGCGACTGGGGGAAGAGAGAGAGCGACGGGGGAAGAGAGAGAGCGACTGGGTGGAAGAGAGAGAGCGACGGGGGGGAAGAGAGAGAGCGACTGGGGGGAAGAGAGAGAGCGACTGGGGGGGGAAGAGAGAGAGCGACTGGGGGGAAGAGAGAGAGAGCGACTGGGGGGAAGAGAGAGAGAGAGCGACTGGGGGGAAGAGAGAGAGCGACTGGGGGGGAAGAGAGAGAGAGCGACTGGGGGGGAGAGAGAGAGAGAGCGACTGGGGGGAGAGAGAGAGAGAGCGACTGGGGGGAAGAGAGAGAGAGAGCGACTGGGGGGGAAGAGAGAGAGAGAGCGACTGGGGGAGAGAGAGAGAGCGACTGGGGAGGGAAGAGAGAGAGAGAGAGCGATTGGGGGGAAGAGAGAGAGAGAGCGACGGGGGGAAGAGAGAGAGAGAGCGACTGGGGGGAAGAGAGAGAGAGCGACGGGGGGAAGAGAGAGAGAGAGAGAGCGACTGGGGGGGAAGAGAGAGAGAGAGAGCGACTGGGGGGGAAGAGAGAGAGAGCGACTGGGGGGGAAGAGACTGAGAGAGCGACTGCGGGGGAATAGAGAGAGAGAGAGCGACTGGGGGGAGGAAGAGAGAGAGAGAGCGACTGGGGGGAAGAGAGAGAGAGAGAGCGACTGGGGGGAAGAGAGA